>NW_013543440.1:21054-67369 GCF_000499545.2 Eimeria tenella
GCCGGTGACGCAGCTGCTGCCGCTGCTGCTGCTGCTGCTGCTGCCTGCGCTGCTGCTGCTGCCACTCAGCCTGCTGGGGGGCCTCTTTGTCTTCGACGCCTTCTACACTGGCCTCAAAAGGGGCATTTGGAAGAGACACGCAGCTGCTGCGCTGCGGCGCCACTTGGCAGCAGCTCTTGCTGCAGTGGCTGGGGGCCCCACGACCTTTTGGTGTTTCAAGCAGCAGCAGCAGCAGCAGCTGCTGCTGCTGCAGCAGCAGCTGCCGGCGGCTTCCCCGCAGGCCGCCGCAGCGGCTGCTGCCGCCGCTGCGGCTGCTGCGCAGCCGCAGCGGCTGTGGAAGCTGCTGCAGCAGGAGCTGCAGCAGCGCACGGGGGTCTTCGTGCCGCTGGCTCTTTTCGAAGCAAATTGCTGCGAAGAAACTCTTGTGGAAAACATCAGACGCATAAGTCCTTTTGCGCTGCCGCTTGCTGAGCCCCACCCCTGGTGGCTGCTGGGGCTGCTGCAGCACTCCCCCACAGACGTCACCCACGACGCAGCAGAGCAGGCGCTGCTGTGACCTGCAGCAGCAGCAGCAGCAGCAGCAGCAGCAGCTGTCACCGCTGGTGGCTGCTGGGGCTGGTGCAGCACCATCCCACGGGCATCACGCACGATGCGGGAGAGCAGGCGCTGGTGTGACTAGCAGCATGAGCAGCACCAGAAGCAGGATCTGCAGCAGCGGCAGCAGCAGCGGCTGCTGCTGCTGCAGCTGCTGTGCCCCCTGGTGGCTGCCGGAGCTGCTGCAGCACTCGTCCACAGATGTCACACACGACGCGGCAGAGCAGGCGCCGTTGTGACCAGCAGCAGCAGCGGCTGCTGCTGCTGCAGCTTCTGCAGGCGCAGGGAGCAGCAGCAACTGCTGCTGAACGGGCTGCAGCAAGAGCTGCAATGGTGCAGCACGCCTTGAAAAGATGGTGCTGCTACCGCTCTTGAGGCCGCAGCAGCTGCTGTAAAGCTCATTGAGGCATCGCCTTCAGGAGATGCAGTAACAGCAGCAGCTGCTGCACTATTTGCTGCTTTAATGATCTATGCAACTTGTACATACTGCAGCAGCAGTAGAGGCAGCAGCTGCTGCTTGTGTCGCCCTTGCTGTTCTAGTGCATATGAAGTTGCTACAGCACTGCTGCAGTTGCTGCTGCAGCAGCAGAAGCTGCAGCAGCAGCAAGAAACAGACAAAAAAGCGGGAGCGGCTGCGAAAGAGACACAAAAATAGCCTCATGAATAGATATTAATATCTAGCAGCAGCAGCAGCGGACCAAAACCCTAATCCTAAAACCCTCCCCCAAACCCCAAACCCTAAACCCTAAACCACACTCGCAGATGTTGGGGACCAATGTAATTCAAAGAGAGAAAATAAACTGTGTTTTCTCATGTGGGACATAGGGGCCCGTTGTCTCTTGCTGCAGCTGCTGCTGCTGCAGCTGCAGCAGCTGCTGCTGCAGCTGCTGCCGCAGCAAACGTGCAACAAATCAGCAGCAACTGCCTAAAGCAAACTCCTCCGGGAAGGGAGGCATTAATGAAAGGGCAAAAACCAAAGGAGACTGACAACACTGAAGTGGGGAGGCACTGGCAGCAGCAGCAGCAGCTCTTGCTGCTGCTGCTGCTGCTGCTGGAAAGGCTGGTGCTACAGCAGGTACTGTTGTTGCTGCTGCCGCTGCTGGTAGATATTTTGTACGTGCAGCACTAAAGCAATACCGTCCCGACTAGGTGCCAGCAAGACGTGCTGCAGACCTTATGCGGGGTCTTTGCCTACAGCTGCTGCACCTGCTGCACCTGCTGCTGCTGCACCTGCTGCAGCTGCACCTGCTACAGCAGCCGAAAACTCCGTCATTTCCGCAGCTCGCTGCTGCTGCAGCCGCTGCAGGTCTGTCAAGAATAGAGAGCAAAAAGCCCGGAGCCCCTGCTGCTACCATTGCAGCAGCAGTTGCTGTTGCTGCCGCATCGCAGCGGCAGTTGCTGCTGGATTGCAGCAGGGGTTGCTGCTGCTGCGTCGCAGCAGCAGCTGCTGCTCTACAGGTAGAGCACGGCGCCCTTGCCCGAAAGGGTTTGAGTAGCAGCAGCAACAAGCAAGTCCTGCTGATTAAGAAACTCGTAAAGCTCGTCGTAGCTGAGGCTGCTGCTGCTGTCTGCATCTGCAGCAGCAAAAAGACAAAAGGAAACAGAAGGCAGCACCTTCTGCAGCAGCGGCGCAGCCTCGAGCCAGCCCGCCCCCAGTTCTCCTGTCCAGGGGGTGTCAAGAACTGCTGCGGTCGTGCGAAGATTTGCTGCTGTTGCTGCTGCTGCTGCCACGTGCAAAAGCTGCTGCAGGTGCAGCTGCTGCAGCAGCAGCAGACACAGGAACTCCGCGCTGTCCAGGCTGCCGCCCGCGTCCGCGTCAGCAGCAGCAAACATGTATGCTGCTTCCGTGTGCAGCAGCACAGATACCAGCAGCCCCTCCAGCACTTCTATGTGCAGCTCGTAGTTGCTGCTGCTGCTGCTGCTTTCCTTGAGGGCTGCAGCAACGAACTGCGGAAGCTTCTGTGCCACGAGAACGGTCGCTCTGGCTTGGATGGAGTTCGCGGACTGCAGCACGTCCAGCTGCTGCTGCTTCGGCAGCGGCTGCTGCTGCTGCTGCTGCAGGTGCTTGAGCTGCAGCAGCATCTTGTCTCGCACCGGTTTGCTGCTGCTGTGCAGCGCCAGCAAATAAGGAGTGCCCTCAGCGTAGAAGCGTGTGGCTGCGTCGATGTACTCAGCAGCAAGAGTCTCGAGGCGGGCCTCCAGCTCTGCTGCTGCTGCTGCTGCTGCTGCTCCAGTTGCTGCTTCCTCCCCCAAAACAAAAGACACAGCTTCTGCTGCCAGCAAACCATCGAGAGCAGCAGAAGTGATGGTCTGCGCGCCCGCTGCGACCTGCAGCAGCCGCAGCACCTGCGGCAGCGCCAGCCTCTCCTCTCCCTTCTGCTGCTGCTGCTGCTGCTGGCTTGGTGCTGCGGCAATGGGCACATTGATGGCGTTCAGCAGCCGCCGCAAAAAGGAGAAAGTCAGGGGCTGGTCTACAGTGTCTCCGAGAGCAGCTTTGAGGATTCTTGCTGCGTCTGCGAGGGACAAGTCTGTGTGTGTGCTCTGCTGCTGCTGCTGCTGAGAGGCCGCGCTGCTGCTGCTGCTGCTTCTGGCTGCTGCAGCACGCTGCCGCCGCTCATTCAGCTTCTTCAAGCTCCTCATGTATGGTTGCAGCCGCTCCTGCCGGGGGCCCCCGTGGCTGCCAAAGACACGGTCTCTGCCCATAGGGACATTTGCTGCTATTAAGATGAGCTGCTGCTGCTTCAGGTCTGCTGCTGCTGCTGCTGCTGCTACGGAAGCAGTTGCTGCGGAGATGGGGCGCGAGCTGCTCGGGGGGCAGGCAATGCCCAGGCCCACTGCTGTTGGCTCCTCGCAGTATGGTTCCTTCTGCTGCTGCTTCTGCTGCTGCTGTTGCTGTTGCTGCTGCTGCTGCTTCTGCTCAGTAGGCTGCAGCGACTGACCCAGTGCAGGAGCTAGCGTGCTGCTGCTGCTGCTAGCCACGCAAATGCTGCAGAGCAGCAGCAGCGCCGCCAGCTGGCAGCCACTAGTGAGGCCAGCAGGCATTGCTGTGCGGAAGGGGAAAGCCTGACAATTATGAGATAGGTGCCGGCACCTGTGCTGCTGCTGCTGCTCCTGCTCCTGCTCCTGCTGCTGCTGCTGCTGCTTGGCCTCCCGCTTTTACTCAGGGACCTCTGATACCAACTCCAACTGCAGCAGCAAGTGCAGCAGCAGCAGAAACTAATCAAAGGGAAGGCACATAAAGGATGCCAAGGATGTAGCCGTCTGGGCTGTGGCGAGGAAGCACTTGAAGGCCGTGCATGAAGACCAGCTGCTACAGCTGCTGCCGCTGCTGCTGTTACCGCTGCTGTTGCTTCTGGTAAGCGTATTCGCGGTTGCTGTGCAGAAGGAAGACGTGCGAAGGTGAAGCGGGGGATGTAGACACTGAATTGAGTGCAAGCAACAGACGCTCGAGTTGCTGCAGCAGCAACGGCAGCTGCAGCAGCAGAAGAAAAACCAGCAATGAATAAGACCACGGCAAATGTATTAGAAGGGAAAAGAAGGCAAGGTGAGCCTCGGATACAGGCAGAAATATCTGCTGCTCCAACGAAGCACGCTTTGCTGCTTTGAGCTGTGTCGGCAGTTCAGCAGCAGCACCAGCAGCAACAGCAGCAGTAGCAGCAGCAGCAGCGCTGCTTCTTTCTGCCTCTTTCGTTTTCCTAACAATGAAAAAGTCTACTACGTGGATTTCGGGTGTATGTACACTTGGAAATCGAAGGAAGGAGCTGCTGCCACCTGTGCTATCTAGAAACCGTGCAGCTGACTGTGCGGCGAGGCTAGGGTTAAGGGTTTACGGTTTGCGGTTTCCGGGGAATACTTCAATGGAAAGACAGCAAACAATGGTAAAAGGATGAAGAGAAACTCCGGGTGGTCGGGGCTTTGGAGGCTTTGCCTGTCAGCGAGGGTTTAGGGTTTAGGGTTTAGCGGCTAGGGTTTGGGCTCTAGCCAGCGGCAGCCGAAATCGATTTTTCCTCCGCGTGGAGTTGAGGTGTACGTACACCTCAACTCCTCCCTTTAACGTGATATAATCCGTTTGCACATTCTCGTTGCATTTTTATTTTGCTGCTCTTCCCACCCTGCCTGGTCGAAGTCCTGGTCTGGGAGGCCCACGCAGTCTCTGTGCGCTGCATTGAAACCCTAAACCCTAAACCTTAAACCCTACAAGAGGAATACACTCCAAAATTATCCACTTTATTCTCTTTTAGCTGCTCCCCTCAAGGCAGCAGCAACGTAGCAACAACTCACTTGGGCCATTACTCGCGCAATAGCAGCGAAGCCGCAGCTGCACTTGCTGCTGCAGCTTTGCTACTGTTAAGCTATAGCCCCTGCAGCTGCAACAGCTGCACTTGCTGTTGCAGCCTCGCTGCTGCTAAGCTACAGGCCCCGCAGCTGCCACAGCTGCTGGTGCTGCTGCTAATGAAACAGCTGCGGGCCCCTTAGCAGCTCTTGCTGCTGCTGCAGAGGAGCATCTTTGCTGCTACCGCCTCTGGCTCCCATAACCCATGCTGTGGTATACAGGCAGCTACTTCCTTGCAGCATACTGCCTGCAAAAACACTGAAATTTAACGTCTGGTGCTGCAGCAGCAGCAGCAGCAACAGCAATGGACTTGAACAGCCCCCCGCAGGCAAAAAGAAGACAAAACAAATGCATGTGTCTGCCACTTATCCCTTAGATTCCATTCAGTTCAGTTATCTCATTTTCATCTATTTGGTTACATTTTGTTTCTTGCTTTTATCTTAATTATTTTTGTTTTAATTTCTTTTTGTTTCCACTACTGACAAAAGAAAGCACATCCAATGCCCTTTTTGCTTATGTAGCTGCTTGACTGCTGGAGAACCCCCTCAGCAGGTGCTGCAGCAGCAGCAGCAGCAGCAGCAGCAGCAGCAGCAGCAGACTGCCTCCCGGAAAGCACTTGCTGAGCGTCTTGTGCTGCGTAGCAGCCAAAGCTGCAGTCTGTTGTGTCTGCGGCTCTTTGTCTTTTTGCTTCTTCTGTTTCTTCTTTTGGGTCCCCTTGTGCTGCTGCTGCCGCTGCTCCCCAGCTGCTGATGGCGGGGCAGCCTCTTACGAGCGAGTGGCAAAAGAGTTGGTATGCTGCTGCTGCTGCTGCTTCTGGCGCGTCGCCGTCTCCTTGCTGCTGCTGCTGCTGCAGTGCTGCTGCACTGCAGTCCACCGCCCCAGGCAGCGGCAGCAGCGCCTGCGGCTGCAGCGGATCTGGCACGGCGAGGGCCTCGTCTGGTGCTGCTGCTGCTTCCGCGCTGCTGCTCGTGTCTGCTGCAGCAAAAGGCCGCGGAGGCAGCAGCAGCGACAAAACTGATAAATAAAGACCTTCAAACTGTGCTGCCAGCAGCGGAGAAGAAACTGGCAAAGGATAAGCGTTTCCCCGGGGCCCGTTGGGAGGCAGCAAAATACGAGCCCCAGAAAGCACTGAGAGGGGCCTTTCTGCTGCTGCTGCTGCTCCAAAGATCGGCTGCCCCAAGCTCGCTGCTGCTGCTCCTGCTGCTGCTGCTGCTGCTTGCTTTTGCTGCAGCATCACAGGCCCCCGGCCCGACATAATAGAGTCGAAAAGCGCCATCGTCTGCTGCTGCTGCGTTGGAGGCGGGAGGCTTGCCGGCTGCTGCTGCTGCTGCTGCTGCTGCAGCTGCTGCTGCTGGCCCGCGGCGTCACCGGCCGTGCTTCCTGGCTGGTGAACGCTTACTGGCTGCTGCCGCGGGAAGTTATTTAAGTCCTGTTGGGACCTTCTCAAGTCCCCAACAGCAGCAGGGCAGCAGGCAGCTTCTCCCAGCAGCAGCGAGAGCGCCAGGCCGAGGCCCCCGAACGGGTTTGCTGCTGCAGCAAGAGAAGCAGCATCTGTGGGGTAGTCAACTGCTGCCTGCAGCAGCGGAGACACCTCAGACCCCACAATTGAAAAGTCCCAAGACTGCAAAGCCTTGTGGGGTGAGGTCAGGCCGCGTCCCAGAGGCCACCGCGCGCACTCCTCGCCGTAGCTGCAGCAGCGACAGCAGCAGCAGCAGCAGCAGCAGCAAGGTGCAGCGGGGTGCTAGGAGACGGCAAAGGCGCACAAGGCAGCCAGGAGCCAGCAGCAACAAGCAGCAGACAGACAGCTCGCGGGCCCAGGAAGCAGCAGAGCAGCAGAAAAGGAAACAGACACACAAGCAGCAGCAGACGGACTAAAGCGACACAAAGAGATGCAGCTAGCTGCTGAGCAGCAGAAGCAGCAGGAGGCATAAACATCAGCAGCAGCAGCAGCAGCAGCAGCAACTGTAGCAGCAGCAGCAGCAGCAGCAGCCGCAAGTTCAGCTGCTTCTTACCCTCGGTCTCTTGTCCACAGCCACAACGCGGAGACCCAATCAGCTACATCTTGTCTTCCCAAAAGGTCTGGCTGTGTCAGCAGTTTGCTGCTGTCAGATACAGCAAACTCTCCAAAGGCCGCGTACGCAGCACTGCCCTGCAGCTGCAGCAGCAGCAACAGCAGCAGCAGCAGCAGCAGCAGCGGTGCGGGGCTGCGGGGGCTGGAGGCGCCCACAGGGCGCAAAAGGGAGGCAGAAGCAAGCAGCAAAGGGGGCAGAATGATGCAGCAGGAGATATAAAAAAAGAAATAGAAAAATAGCTTAGAGAAAAGAAATGGAAAAATAGCTTAAAGAAAAATATAAATAATGACTTACCCCAAAAGGCCCTCTTGCCGCATAAGAGGCACCCTCGGCGCAGGGGGCCTCTGCTGTTTGCTCGCAGTGTCTGTGCACCTCAACAGCAGCAAACAAACGCTTACACAATAAACAGCTGCGCAGCAGCAGCAAACGCATTTAGAGACCTTTAAAGGAGCCTACTTGCTGCAGCAGCAGAAGGCTCCCCTTTGGGGAGCCTGTTTGCTGCTGCAGCAAAAGGGGAGCCTGCTTGCTGCTGCAGCAAAACGCGCCCTTCTGGGAGGCCTGCTTGCTGCAGCAGCAAACGGCACCCCTTTGGGACGCCTGCTGTTTGCTGCAGCAGCAGCAAACAACTTTCGTTCAGAGAGCCTGCTTGCTGCAGCAGCAGCAGCAGAAGACACCCCTTCAACGAGCCTGTTTGCCGCAGCAGCAGAAAGCTTTCCCTTTGGCGGGAGCCAAAGGAAGCAGCTTCTGCTGCTGCAGCAAACAGCGCCCAAAGAAGCCTCCCAGCAGCAGTAGCCCAGAATAGTAAGGCAATTGAAATTACACCAACTTAATGCGTGCATGCAAATACATGCATGCAAGTGCATGCATGCAAATATGCCCACTTAATTGTATGTTTCGTCATTTTTAAATGCTTTTTGCATGCATTTATTCCCATGGGACTCTGAACTTGAATTTGCTTCCATTTAATGGCTTGGAAGCCCAAACACAGGCACTTGAATGTTTCTTTAAAAGTAATTAGTTCATTTCTAGAAATGCATGCATGCATTTGCTGCTCATATTTTAGATTTTCATTTCAAAAGCCTTTTATTTGCAAAGAATTGCATTATTATGCTGCAGCTGCGCCACAGCCAAAAGAAAGCAGAGTCCTGCCCATTGTGCTGAGGTGTATGTACACCTGAGAGGAGTGTCTTCTTTAAATGTCCTGAAGAAGTTTGTCCGAAAAAGAGCATACGAAATAAAAGCAGCAAATTCCTGGAGACCCGTGAAAAGTGCCTTGCCCACAGGACTTCTGCCTGAAAAAACGCTCAACAGCAGAAAACAACACAAATAGCAGCAGCAGCAGCAGCAGCAGCAGCCGCAGCAGCAGCAGCAGCAGCAGCTTTGTAATATCCGCCAGTTGCTGCTCCTCCATGACTATAGCGCTGTTTTGAGACCATCTAGCATCGCCGCTGGAGCAGCCAATGGCTAGCTGGCCGCTGCAGCAGCTGCCTGGCTAGCTAGCTACACAGCTAGCTGCGGCGAGCTAGCCAAGCAGTTGGCTACCTGGCTTTGGCAGTGGCCCTTGCAGTGCAGCAGGCTCACTACTCACTACCACAGGAGGCACTTTCGCTAGCTAGCCAGTGCACTGGTTAGCTAGCCAGTGCGATGGCTAGCCAGACAGTGCAATGGCTAGCTAGCTGGCCGCCAGCGTGCTAGCCACTGCGCTGCCGACATCCGTGGCTAGCTATTCGGCTAGCTTGCTGGCTAGCTGGTTAGCTGGCTGCACAGCTAGCTATCTAGCGGCCAATTGCGTGACTAGCTAGCTGAGCAGCTGGCTAGCAGCGGTCTAGCTGATTAGCTAGCTAGCTAGCTGGCTAGCTAGCTGGCTAGCTAGCTGGCTAGCTAGCTGGGTCGCTCACCTCCCCCGCCGAAAACCCCGTTGAAGTCCTCGTGCTGCGCCAAAGCGCAGGCAATGTGTTTGTGCACAAGTGCTGCTGCTGTCTCCCCGCTGCTGCTGCTGCTGTTCAAAGGAATGCCTCTGTAAGAGCCCCCAGGCGGCAGCCGACGAAAGAGCTCCTCGAGGCGCCCCACCGACACCGCCTGCACCCAGCAGCAGCAGCAGCAGCAACAGCAGCAGCAGCAGCCGCGGCACGTGTGGATGCAGGAAAAGAAACAACCCAGGCGACGCACAACTGCCGCAGCAACTGCTGCTGAGGCAAAACTAGGTGAATGTCTGCTGCTGTGCTGCAACAGATAACAGGTTTGAAAGCAGCAACTCGCAACAAGTATTGCAGCAGCAACAACAAAAGTAGCAGCGGCAGCAAAAGTAGCAGCAGCAGCAGCAGCAGCAAACGCAACACGCCACCTTTTCAAATTCGGAATCTGCATTCGGGTAAGAAGGGCAATTGGCCTCGGGGAAAAGCGCGTCCTCCTCCTCTGCTACTGCTGCCGTTGCTGCTGCTGCTGCCGCTGCAGCTGCTGCCTCAGACAGCTGCAGAGCTGCCAGAGATCCTTCTGGACTCCCCGCTGCAGCAACAGATGCAGCCACTGCTACGCCTACAGCAGCTGCTGCTGCAGTAGCATGCACTAGGAACTTCATTGCTACAACGACAGGCTGCTTCTACTGCTGTAGTTGCTGCTGGTGCTTCTGCTGCAGTTGCTGCAGCATTCAGATTTGCTGCTGCTGCAGCCTCCTCTGAGCCCCGCCGCGCCTTCCGAGTAGTCGGTTCTGCTGAGCGTTACCACTTCTGCTTTTGCTGCTGCTGCAGTTGCTGCTGCTGCTTGTGTTGCTGCTGCTGCTGCTGTTGTCTTACAGTAGGGTCACCTGCTGCTGAGGAGACACGGTCAGGGGGTTGGCAGAACCTCTGGGGTCCTCCTTGGGTGTATAAACGAGGATAGTGATGCTGCAGGGGCAGTAATGCGTGCTGTTGCTGCTGCAGCTACTCTAACTGCAGCTGCTGTTGCCGCTCGTGCTGCGCAGTCAGGAGTTAAGGGGAATCTTCGGCAAGAGACGTCCCTTGTACGGCGCCGAGCGGCACCAAGTGCAT
Organism: Eimeria tenella; assembly: GCF_000499545.2. NCBI lineage: Eukaryota > Apicomplexa > Conoidasida > Eucoccidiorida > Eimeriidae > Eimeria > Eimeria tenella. The sequence continues at coordinate 31,080 of NW_013543440.1, forward strand.
TTACGTTTTGAAATGATAACCGAAAGCAGCAAACTGCTGCTGCTAAGCGTGAGGCTTTGCTGCTGCTGCGCTGCTGCCGCCGCTGCAAGTCGATGATGGGCAGCGAGAGCTGCTAGCGCCGAGAAGTCAGCAAACATTCAGTGCCTCGGGTCTTGAAACAAGTTTTAAATTGAAATGAAGTCATTTATGAAGTCGAAAATCCTTAATTTGTTTCTTTCACCCTCACGTTTCGCTCCCACGCCCAGTCGGCCTCAAAGAGCCGCCGGGAGGAGCGGAGGCACATGACCCCTTGACGGAGTTGCCTTCCCATTTATTTTGCCTCTTTAATATTCAAATTCAACAAATCTATCTAAAATAAGTAGCTAGAAACAGGAAAGAAATAATCAGATCAGCTACAGACGCCGCTGGTTGGCTCTGCACCGCCGGACACTCGATATGGGCTCGGCGCCACCTCCCCCTATTCTACTTTCAGAAAATAAAACCACTAAAGCCCCATATCAGGGCTTCTGTAGGCTTTTTAAATGCGCAGCTAGCCCAAGTTAGGGCCACAGGCAGCCACAAAGTACGTACATTCGAAGCAGCTGCAGGACCAGCGGTCACGGGTAGCTGCCGCTGCTGCTGCGGCGCAGCACAGAAGCTCCTTTGGCCCTTAATGAGCAGCACTGAGGCTCCCAGGCACTTGTGAGGTCCCCATGTGGCGCCTGCTGCGGAAAGAGCCCCGGGGGTGGCCCCTTGGGGCTGCCATAGGCCTCAGCCAAGGAATGGGGGCCCCTGGGGGCCCCTGCAGACCATTTAGGGGGCCCCAAGGCCCACATTAACCTAAGGAACACTTATTAGTTTGAGCAGCCTGCAGGGGCCTCCAGGAGAGCTTGGGGGGCCCCCGGAGACCCCCCAGGGGAGCCTGACTTGAAAGGAAAAGTATAAAGTGTTTAGAGGCTCTGCTAATAAAAAGACCCAAAATAGGAAAATGTTGCTGCTGCTGCTGCTGAGAGGAAAGCAGCAAAGAGCTGCGGGCCATTTGGTTACCTAGCGCTCTCTGTGTGGTCTTTCTTTTGATTTGCTTCTTTGACGTTTTGGTGCTTCTCTTTTTGTTCTTATTTTACTTCTCTATGAGCCTCAATATTATTAAAAGTGTTTCTTATTTGTGGCACTTTTGTCCTTCTCTTTGCTTCTTTCTTCTCTTGAATGCAGCTTTAAAAGTCCTTAATGCTCTCGCTGCGCAGCAGGGCCTTGGGCTTCCAGCGAGCTAGCCAAAGCTAGCAAGCTGCGACTCGCGTTGGCTGTCTGGCTAGCTGGTTAGCTGCAGCTAGCTGCAGCTAGCTGCAGCTAGCTGTGGCTAGCTGTAGCTACCCCTAGCTAGCTGTGGCTAGCTGCCGTTGGGCTAGCTGTAGCTGTAGCTAGCTATAGCCAGCTGCAGCTAGCTACAGCTAGATACAGCTCGCAGCAGCCCGCTGCCACTAGCTGTTGCTAGCTGTAGCTAGCTGTAGCTAGCTGGGCTGGAGAGCAGCCCCCAGCCGCGTTCAGCCGTGGTTAGCAGCCAGCTAGCCAATTTCTTTGCGCTCAAAAGCCCTGAGGCATCTTTAATGGAATTCCTGCTGCTCCTGCTGCTGCTAGTGCCGTTTCTGCTGCTGCTGCAACATCTGCCGCTGCTGCTGCTGCTGCTCACTGCTTCTTCTTTTGCATTCCTCAGAGCAATCTCATCTCAACTGCAGTGGCAAGGGTGATGGCGGCACAGCAAGCAGCAGCAGCAGCAGCAGCAGGTGCAGCAGTTAGTAGCAGCAACAGCAGCAGCAGGTGTGTATATTAGCAGCAGTAGCAAGCCTGTGCGGCAGAAACTTCGATGCCGATAACTTGAAACAGCAGCAGCAGCAGCAGCAGCCGTTTTGGCTTCTACCGCCAATGAATTAGATGCTTGCTGAGCGACTAAAAATGATATCAAAGACAAGCAGCAGCAGCATCTGCTGCTGCTGCAGCTGCTGCTGAAGCCAGACAACACAAGCAGCAACAGCACCAGCAGCAGCTACTGCTGAAAGCTAGGCTCTAGCTTCCAAACCAGCGCAAGCAGCAGCTAACACCAGGCGATAGCAGCAGCAGCAGTAGCAGCAGCAGCAGCAACTGCTGCTGCAGCCTTAACGCCAGCCATGAGCCCTGCTGTGTACAGCAGCGGTCATCAGCCTCCCATCTGCTACAGTTGGGCCAGCGGCGGCATGCTGCAGCAGCTGCTGCTCATCGGGTGGGCACTTTGCTGCTGAGCTGCGCCTAAACAGCTACCCCTTCTATGCATCAGGTGCTGCTGCAGCTGCGGCTGCTGCTGCAGCTGTGGATGCAGCTGTTGCTGCAGGAGCTCCTGGAGCGACTGCCGCTGTTGCCACTGATGCATATGCACCCGTTGCCGTAGTACACATATCAGCGACCTGAACGTATTCAGCAGCAGCAACACTGGCGATTTGGGCAGCGGGCGCAGCACCAACAACAGCAGTAACGGAAGCAACAGCAGCAGCAGGCTCTGAGATGCTGAGGAAAGGATATATATGCAGCTCAAATTTCACAAAATTATTGGACTATGTGAGATAACACATTTTCAATAACTTTTCGCACACAGAGTGCTGCTACAGCAAGCCAGCTCCTTGTTCGCTGCTGCAGCGGTGTAGATACGTTTCAGCAGCAGCAGCAGCAGCAACGGCAGCAGCAGCAGCAACACAGTTAAAATTTAGCATGTTCAGGTATTATGCCTCATTTGTTTTTACTCATTCGGCTCAAACACGAACAGACAGACTAGGAGGAAACTACCTGCTCCCTGCAGCCGATCCTGCAGCAGCCACAGCAGCAGCAGCTCCAGCAGCAGCGGCAGCAGCCAACTTTTACTAACACTGGCCAAGTAAAGGCAAGACTGATCTTCGTATAAGCTTCGCAGAAGCTGAAAAAGTAACTGCAGCGGCAGCATCAGTTGCCTCTAGACATTTCGGGGGCCGCTCGTTAGGGCCTGTCTTCGTAGGCAGCAGCCAGACCCGTCCGGTGTACGTTCACTTGAAACCGCAGCAGCAGCCACATCATCAGCGCCAGCGACAGCTCCAGCAGCAGCCGCAACTACAGCAGCAGCCGCAACTACAGCAGCAGCCGCAACTGCAGCAGCAACCGCAGCTGCAGCAGCAGCAGCAACTGCAGCGGCAGCCGCAACTGCAGCAGCCTCCGCAGCTGCAGCAGGCAGCATGGACTCCCCTTCCCTGCATCTGGCCTTTCTAGGCCACGCCCACCGCGCTGCTGTGCGCTGCTGCTGCGTGCTTCCTGACGGTTTACTGCTGACGGGTTCTTTGGACTCCACTGTGGTTGTGTGGCAGCAGCAGGAGGCCCAAGAGCAGCAGCAGCAGCAGCAGCAGCCGAGTGCTCCCTCTCCGCCCAGCAGCAGCAGCAGCAGCAGCAGCAGCTGCGTGGGGTGTATGTACACCCCACACAAAACCCTGCAGCACCACAATGACTTCGTGCTTTGTCTCTCTCCTTCACTTTCTCTTTCTCTTCAGTTTTACTCGGGCAGCAAAGACCAAACCCTTTGCAGGGTTCACGCGCAAACGGGAGTGGTGGAGATGAAGTACCGCGTAAACCCTAAACCCTAAACCCTAAGCGCTGCTGCAGCAACTGCTGCAGCAGCGCCTCCAGGCTGCCCAGGAAGCAGCACGTACTTCCGCTAGCCACCCCCACGTCCAGGGAAGGTGCAGAAGGTTTAGGGTTCAGGAATTAGGCTTTAGGGCCTAGGGTTTAGGGTTTAGGGTTTAGGGTTTAGGGTTTAGGGTTTAGGGTTTAGGGTTTGGGTTGCTGCAGGGCCACAAAAGCCCCGTGTGCTCGGTAGCAGAACATAATGAATTGGTGGCTTCTGGAGATTGGGCGGGAGAGGCGAGGGTTTGGAACAGAGACGAGGGTTTGCTGCTGCACGTGCTGACGCAGCACCATTCCTTTGCAGGTCCAAACCCTAAACCCTAAACCCTAAACGCTAAGCTGTAGGCCCGGGGACCTCCACCTTCGACTGGGCTGCTGCAAGGCGGCACAGCTAAACCCTAGAGGGCCCTATGCCTAGCGCGCGAAACCCTCAGTTGTGCCCCTTAAGTCCCAAACCCTAAACCCTAAACCCTAGCCGGGAGAGCCTTCATTGGAGTCGACTACAGTAGGCTTGAGGTGGCTCGGTGTTCAGGATTATAGGCTGAAGTTTTGAGTCTTAGGGTTTAGTGTTTAGGGTTTAGGGTTTAGGGTTTAAGGCTAGAGATTCAGTGCATGGGACTGAGCTTCTAGGGTTTAGGTTTTAGCGTCTAGAGTCCATGGTTGAAGGCTCCGGGTTTGGGTCTTCGAGTTTCAAATTTGGGTGAAGGGCTCAGGGCTTAGGGTTTAGGGTTTAGGGTTAAGGGTTTAGGGTTTAGGGTTTGGGGCTGGTTCTTGCTGCAGTGTGCGTGTGCTGGATGGGGGCCGCGCTGGTAACTGGGTCTCAGTCGCGTTATCTTTGCGTTTGGAATGAAGAGGGAAAAGAAACTCTTTCAGTTGAAGGTTCGTTGAGGGTTTAGGGTCTAGGGTCTAGGGTCTAGGGTCTAGGGTCTAGGGTTTAGGGTTTAGGGTTTAGGGTTTAGGGTTTGTGCAGCGCTTTTTAGTTTTCTTGGCAAGTCTCTTGTTCGCTGCAGGAGCCCATGAAGACATCATCCGCTGCGTCGCCGCGCTGCCTCCCTCCAGCAGCAGCAGCAGCAGCAGCAACAGTAGCAACAGCAGCAGCAGCAGCAGGCTGGTGAGCGTATCGAACGACCGCCGCATCAAGCTGTGGACAACAGAGCTGAAGTGTCTTTTAGATAAAGAAGACGCCCATGAGGCTTTTATTTTCAGTGAGATTTATTTTCCTTTGTAGTCTTTTTGAAAAGATTTATTCTTTTTTTTGATTATTTTCCTTTTTAGTCTTTTTGAAAAGATATATTATTTTTGATTCTTGAAAAAGGGTTTCCTCGCTTTTATCTCTTTGAAAGTGTTTGTTGTCCTTTTTCGACTCCTTGCCTCCATTTTTTTCTTGCTGCGCCCCTATGCTGTTGCTGCTGCTGCTGCTACTGCTGCTGCTGCTGCCGCTGCAGGCTGCTGCGTGTCTGGCACTCGGCCCGGGTGTATATACACCGCAGGCGACGACGGCCTTTGCTGCCTTTGGCAAATTTCCGATGCGGCGAATCCCTCGATCTCTTTGCTGCAGAAGTTGCAGCATCCCGCAACTGTCTGGCAGGTCTGCCGCTGCTGCTGCTGCCGCCGCTGCTGCTGCTGTTGCTGCTGCTTTGCCACGTTGACAGGCGCTCGCTGGTCTGCTTTCGCTGTTGGCCTGTTGTGATTATTGCTGCTGCACATGCTGCGGCAGCAGGTTCTGCTGCGCTGCTGTCATCTTGCGCCATTTTTTGCTCATGCTTTCGCTGCTGCTGCTGCTGCTGCTGCTGCTGCAGGCTGTGGAGCTGCCCACAGGCGATGTAGCCACGGCCTGCGAAGACGGGCGGCTGCGGTAGGCCTTTCTTCCTGTCTTTTCGAGTCTTTCCTGTATTCTGCTGCGCTCCATCATATTTGTATTTAGCTGCTTATAAGGGGCCCTTTCGCCTGATGCCTGTCTTAGCTGCGCCTTCATTTTGTCTCACCGCCGCTGCTGCTGCTGCTGCTGCTGCTGCTGGTCAGAATATGGACAGCAGACCAGGAACGGGCGCTGCCTGCCGATGTCATCGCCGCAGCGAATGCGGCGGCTAAAGATGTGAGTGCCCACACGCTTCTTTTGATCAGCAGCAGCAGCAACAGAAACAGCAGCAACAGAAAAAGCAGCAACAGCAGCAAACCAGTAGCTCGCGGCAGCTTATAGTGCAGCACCAGCAGTTCCGGAGCTGAGCATTGCCGCGATCGTTTCGTTGCATTCAGACAGGTAGCCCCGACTGCAGTAGAAGCAGCGACACAGCAGCAGCAGCAGGAGCAACAACAGCAGCAGCAGCAGCAACAGCAGCATATCTTTGTGATGCAGGTAGCCTCATCTGAGGTCGAAGAAAAGGGAGAAGCTTTGGATTTGACTAAACTGCCAACTGAGGCGGAGCTTAGGGTGTGCATACACTGCAACTCAGGGGCTTCCGGGGTTTTTGTCTTTTTTAAAACACTTTTTATTTCTTTTTCTCGAGCTTTGCCTCAGGGGAGCGTTGCTTCTTTTCCTGCTGCTTTAACTATCTCGTGCTGCATTCCTTGTGTCTTTCCCCCATAAACATTCTGCTGCTGCTCCCCTGCAGCCAAGTCTTCCTGTGGCCTTATGCTGGTGGCTGTGTCTTTGTCTTTTTTTCTTCTAAGAAATAGTGAAAGTAGACAAGGGCCTTTAGGCGGTAGCAGCAGCAGCAACAGCAGCAGCAGCAACAGCAGCAGCAGCAACAGCAGCAGCAGGGAGCGTAGCGATCTGCCTGATTTGCGTTGCATGCAGAAGCGTCAAGGCACCAAAGACGGCGAACTGGTGGTACGTCTAAAGTAGCAGCAGGAACAGCAGCAACAGCAGCAGCAGCAACAGCAGCAGCAGAGGCAGAACTGTGTCTGCTCAGGTCTGTAGGAGGGGCGACGAGGCTGTGGTGCTGAGCTGGCAGCAGCAGCAGCAGCAATGGGACTTTGTGGGGCATGCACTGAACCCCCTCACCAACCGGATGGGGCCCCCTAAGGGGGGCCCCAAGACCTTCTTCCCCGGGGACCAAGTCAGCAAACTGCTGTTGCTGCTGTTGCTGCTGCTGCTGTTTGTGCTGCTGCTGCTGAACCCGCCGCTGCAGGTGTTCTTGCTGTTTCTGCTTGAGCTGAGCCTGCTTCTTGAAGCAGCGCTGTTGCACACAAGCAAACTTCCCTCCAGCGAGTAATTTCCCGCTGCCGCCGCCAATGCTGCTGCTGTTGCTGCTGCTGCTGCTGGTTCAGTTCTTTGATGAAGGTTCCTACGACTTTGTGTTCAATGTGGAACTTGGAGAAGACGGCGAGTACAAGAAGCTGCCCTTCAAGTGAGAGTTTTGCTGCTGTTTTGCTGCTTGCTGCTTGTCGCTGCTTGGCTTGCGCCCCGCTGTAAGCGTCCCAGTTGGCTAGCTAGCCAGCTAGCTAGCCAACTAGCTAGCCAGCCAGCTAGCCAGCTAGCTAGCCGTCACCTGGAGGCAGCACAAGGGCAGCAGCACCCACCAGCTCTGGCCAGCTGCAGCAGTGGCTGCGTATCTTTGCTTCCACGCACGACTGGACCAGGTAGCTTTCTATCTAGGTCTCTAGCTAGCTGCTCAGCAGCTAGCTAGGGCTAGCCCTGGCTAGCTATGGCCTGCTGCGGCTAGGTGTAGCTAGCTGTGGCTAGCTGTGGCTAGCCGTTACCAGCTGTAAAAAGCTGTAGCTAACTGGGGGTAGCTGCGGCTAGCTGTAACTAGCGGCAGCTAGATGGGGGTATTAGTAGCTAGCTGTAGCTAGGTGTGGCTAGCTGTAGTTAGCTGTAGCTAGTTGTGGCTAGCTCTAGCTAGGCGTAGCTAGCTGTGGGTAGCCAGGAGAAGCGTGGTGAGGCTTTGTGCGCATGCAGCCGTGGCGACAACCCCTTGGTTTCTGCTGAGAAGTTTGCTGCTCGGGAGGGGTTGCACAAGTCTTATTTGTCTCAAATTGTTTCTTTTATAAATGCCAACAGTGGGGGCCCTGGGGGCCCCTCTGGAGCCCCAGCAGCGGCAGCTGCTGCTCCCCGGCCAACCGGAGCAGCAGCAGCAGCCCCCAGCACCAGCAACGGCAGCAGCAGCAGCAGCAGCAGCAGGCAGCAGAAACATATCCCCGTTCTGCAGTGTGTCTCCTTTTCTAAAGCCAATGTAGAGGGACTGAAGAAGGGGCTGCTGGAGGCCCAGCAGACACTCAAGCAGCAGGGGCATCAGGTTCGCTACTGCTGCTGCTGCTGCTGTTGCTGTTGCTGCTGCGGACTGGTTCGCTTCTGCTGTTACTTGCCGCTGGGACCTTCTTCGGGGCTACCACTGTTAGTGTCCTGCTGCTGCTGTTGCTGCTGCTGCTGCTGTTGCAGGCGCGGCTGTCGGAGCTGGACGAGAGTTACCTTGCTGCTGCGCTCGAGAAGCTGCACAGCAGCAACTATTTGAAGGAGAACTTCAGGTGCTGCTGCGCCTTCCTATGGAATTGTGTTTGCCTGTCTAGTTTTTTATTTCTCTGTATCTTTCCTTTTTGCATAAGTTTCCTTTTTCTCCTTTTCCTTTCTTTATGCCCCTGGCTACTGGGTCCTTTTGCCTTTGTGGGGTTTTGCTTGTTCTTGGCTTGTGCTGCTTCATTTTGCTTCTGAAGCAGATGTCTTCTTTTGGCCTCGCGGCGGATTGACAGGGTTTCCTTTGTTCTTTTGCTGCTGCTGCTGCTGCTGCTGCTGCTGCTGCCTGCAGGGCAAGCGAGGTGCACGTAATGATGCAGCAGCTGGCTCTTTTCCCCGCCAGTATGCAGCTGCCAGTCTTCGACTTGTGGCGGCTCTTTTGTCTTCATCCTCAATACTCTCTATCTTTCAAAAACTCAACAAACAGCGGGTTAGTCCTGGCCCTTGGTCTTGGCCCGTGCTGCAGCTGCTGCTGCTGCTGCGCAGGTAGCAGCGGAAGCCACTGCAACCGCCGCAGCAGCAAGCCCTGAGAGCTGCTGCAGCTATTCTTGCTGCTGTTGCAGCGCTGCTGCTAATGCTACTGCCATGCCGTTTCTCTGTCTAGTTGCTGCTTCTAGGCGTTCAGAGAACTCTTAGGGGCCGCCTGGCCACTGTGTCTTTGCGCTGCTGCTGCTGCTGCTGCAGCTGGGACTTCGTTTCGCTGGCACTGCAGCGAATCAAAGAGACATGTGCTGCAGCAGCAGAGCAGCAGCAGCAGCAGCATGGTGCAGGCTTAGTCCTTTGCTGCCTGCGCTACCTGGCGAATCTCTTGATGTTGCCAACAAACAGAGCAGTCATGCTGCAGCACGCGCAGCAGGTGTGCCGCGGCCTGTGGCTGTGTCTCATCTGCCCCTGCTGCCTTTTGTGTTATATTTAGATTATTTTGCTCCCTCTTGTGTGCCTTTTGCTGCATTTATCTCCCTCCGCATTTGTCTTTGTTTCTGTCTTCTTTTTGCCTGTGCACCACTTTGCTGCTGCATTTTGCTGCTCATGCTGCTCCTTCCGCTGCTTTCCGCTGGATTCTGCGCAACTAGCTGAGCTGGCTGCTCAGCGCTGACTAGCCGTCCTCTGGCTAGATGTATTAGCCTTTTGGCTTACTCCTAGCTGGCTGTGGTGCTGCAGCATTCTGTCTTTGCTGTTGCTGCTGCTGCTGCTTGTTCACTTCCTGTCACATTGCCGGCCCTTCTCTTTGTCTCTCCTCCTTCCTTGCGGCAGCAGCAGCAGCGGCAGGCATGCAGCGGCCCGCTGCTGCTGTTGCTGCTGCTTCTGCTGCTGCCAGTGGCTGCTCGCGCGTTTGCTGCCCGTGGTTGCTTCCACAAGTTGCGTGCTGCTGTGGGCGGCTAGCTGCTGCACTGTTTGTGGCTGTCTGCTGCATTGTGTGTGGCTATCTGCTGCATTGTGTGTGGCTAGCTGCTGCACTGCGTGTGCCTAGTTGCTGCACTGCTGCGTTGCTGGCCGCTGCACTGCATGTGCCTAGCTGCTGAATTACCGCGTGGCAAGCTGCTGCACTGCGCGTGGCTAGCTGCTAGGCTGCATCTTTTTGCAATTTTTTGACTTCTTTGCGACGCAGGTCCTCGCTGCTCTCAAAGTTGCTGCTGCTTCTCTTTCTCTTTTCCACTCGCGGCCCTGCCGCCAGGCGCTTTGCTGCGTGCTGTTGAACTTTGCTGTTTCCTGCCACTGCTTGGGTTCTTCTTCGCTCTCTCAAGATCACAAGGCCCAGGTTCGCTGCTGCTGCTGCTACTGCCGCTACTAAGGCGTTGGCTGCGCAGCTGCGGGTTTGTGATTGCCGATGGTTCTGCTGTTGCTGCTGCTGCTACTACGAAAGTCGTTCCCGTATCCGGCATGCCATTGCTGCTCCTGTTGCGCGGTCCTTGCTGCTGCTGCTGTTGCAGCTGTGCCAGTTAATAATGGAGGTCATGCAAACGGAGACAGATCCGCCGCTTTTCTATCATCTTGTTGTAGCTGCTGGGACCCTCCTTAGCGACACCCAGACGCGGCAGCAGCTGCGGCCGCTGCTGCAGCAGCTGCAGCAGCTGCTGCCGCCACTCAACGAGCGCGTACACCCTGATGTCCCCCTCGGAGAGGCAGCGCAGGAGGTCCTCAACCTCGCTGGGTAGGGGCTGTAGCAGGTGCAGCAACAGCAGCAGCAGCAGCAGCAGCATATGCAGCGTCGACCCGTGCAGCTGCAGCACCTGCAGCACATGCAGCCCCATTTGCTGCTAGCCACGGGCCGTCCGCGGGTCACAATAGCCTTCTGTTAGTCGGTGCTAGCCACCTCACTCGCTAGCCAGTGCTGGCTGTAGAGCTAGCTGGGCAGCTAGCTAAGCAATTAGCTCGGCAGCATACATGCTCAAAAGATACTGGAAAGCCTTAATTTTAAATTGGAGACGATGTGGATGCCTCTGTAGGCCAGTTGCTGCAGCCGCAAAAGACGCAGCTGCAGCTGTGCGCAGCAGCAGCAAATAACACGGCTGCTGCAGTGTGCAGCAGCAGCAGCAACAGCAGAGGCAGCCACCGCTTTAGGGACAAAATGCGCGCCACGAACTCCGTAAGTAGCGTTTTATGGTTCCATGTTTTCTAGAGTAGAGTTAGCAGCCAGAGCAGTGGTGTCTTTGCATGTGCAGTTTCGGGTGTATGTACACCACAGTGGGCATGGCTCTGCAAAGGCACTCTGGCGCAGACTAAGCAGGCCCATGCATTAACGCTCAACAGAGGAATTTATTTTGCTGCTTACAGGCATCTCAAGCAAGCCTCGGGCGTGTTTGAGGTGCTTGTGAACAACAAAACAAATATCCTTTTTGAGTTTTGAGGCCCAAGCAGCGGCGCCCTTGCATGCTTAAGCAAGGGGCATTCTCTGGCCACGGATTGTATATTGATTATTTGTTTTTGTTCAAGCATGGCATGCATGCATGTGTGTATGCATGCATGTATAGCATGCATGCATGCATGCGACGCGAGGGCAAACTGGTGTTTTCGTTGATCTCCGCTACAATGCCTTCGTGAGGGCAGCAGCTGCGCCTGCCAGTGGTTTATAAAGTGGCAGCAGCAGCAGCGAAAATAGTGGTAATAATAAACGTTAAGGTCTCCTGTTTGTTGTTTAGCTGTTTGGTTTGTTTACTTTTTGCTCGCTTGCCTATCTGCTAACATTCTCTGGCTGAGGTCTTGTGACAGATGCTGTTGCATCTGCTAGTGTGCTTCTGCTGCTCTTTTGCTGCTGCTGCTGCTGCTAGTGGTTGGACCTGCGTCTGAGGCGCTTGTCCCCCGTGGCCTGCTGCTGGATGGAGCCGCGCCGCGGGACACCGCAGCCAACAGCCGCAGCAGAGCCTGCAGCAATGAAATCAAGAGAGCAGCAGCTTCCTGGCTGGCTAGCCAGCTAGCCACCACCTACCGGCCAAATACCTCGCTAACTCATCAAAAGCCTTATCAAACAATTGGCAGCACAGTGGGCTTACGGGGAGTCAGGATTTCGCCGTTCGCTATTTGCTGCCTCTTCTCCTGCTGGTACCTCCGCAGCAGAGCCTGAGTGTATTGAACAGCCCCAAGACGACTTTAGGTGACTGCGTGCATGGGTGCATGCATGCGTGCATGCGTGTATGCATGCATGTATGCATCCATGTATGCATCCATGCATGCGAGCATGCAGCTTTTTCTGCTCCCCACAAGTCCCGAGAAGAGCACAAGCACGTGTGTTCGGCGGCACGAGCCGCCACCAGTCTCGAGCCGGTCGGATGGAAAAAGTTTTAATTTCACATAAAGTTTCCCTACAATCATGGCCCCCTTTGCTAGCCAGAGCATGCAAATTTGTTTGGGTTTTACCTTGAGAATGAGCATGGCTTCCACCTTTTTGATGCTGTTGATGCACAAGGTGCCGTCATCTTGCAGTATATGCCTCAGGGCGTCGAGCACCTCCAGCCTGGCTAGCCACTGGGCAAACCCAGGGGCCCCGGGGGGCCCCTGGGTCCCCTGGGCCCCCTGGGGGCCCACAGTTTGCCTCAGTTCTCCTTGCCCTCCCACAGCAGCAGCGCCAAAGGCTGCTTCCTCGTCCAGACCCATCCCAAAGAGAGACTGGTCGTCCATTTCGCTGCATGCATTATTACTTTCGCTACCGCTGTTGTCCTTTGCAGACAGAGGGACCGCAGGGGCACCCAAAGAGGGCTGACGGCTGCTGCTGAGGCTGTTGCTGCTGTTCAAAGACATGAGCCTCCGCCCACTTGAGCGGTCTGGGCCTAAGGTTAGCTCTGCACCCACTGGGCGGTCCCTAGAAAAAAGAAATGGAGACAAAGAAGAAAAATAAAAGGCGACCACGGAGACAGACACGAGACGAAATTGGGAAAGAAGAAGGGAAATAACCATCAGGGGAAAAAATCCAAGAGGAAGACCAATTAAAAAAGAAACAGAGGCCTATTTGCGAGTTAGAGAGAGGAAATGAACAGTTGTGCAAGAAACCACAGCGACACAAAAAAGCAAGAAATCAGACAAAAGCGCGGAAGACAAAATTAAAAGATGCAGCAAAGAGTTAACACGGGGCACAGTGCATGCATGCAGGAATAAAAAAAGAAAAATATGGGACAGAGTGCATGCCCTAGCCGTGTAGGGAGGTAAAGATAAAGAGGAGGCAGAGGCAGCAAATGCGGGTGACGCTTCCATTGCAGCGTACGTACACGCCACACGAACAAAGAAGCGTGCATACACCCGAAAGGGAACTGCATTGTAATGCTAAATAGCCAAGTGTTTAGTGATTCTGCACTAGTGCATTTGAACGAAAGCACCAACGCAGAAGCACTCTTGCCCGCATGCAAAAAGACGGAAGGTGCCAACCAAGCGTACTTAAGTGCAAAGAGGCAGATTTAGGAGGAGAATCATGGAAACGTGCAGAGAGGGATACAAACAATAAAACTCAAAAATATTCAAAATAGGACAGAAAAGAAGCCAAAGGGGAGCCCCAAACAGCAAGAAACAGCAAAGATAGTAATGCAAACAGAAGGAAACACACAAGAGCATTATAGAGATAGAATGAAGAATAAGACGCGTTAGAATAGCAAAACTGTGTGGACAAAAGCCTTCGACAGAAAAGGACAAAAAGCAAGGAAAAGACACTTAGTATGAGGCAGCAAATTGCTCAGAGGCAATAGAAGATGAGGCAGCTTTTCTTTTCCGTTCATACTCGGGAGGCATTTCAGCTACTCGTTTTCGCAGCTCCATCATCAGTCGTCTAATTGCCACAAACAGGTCCGACACAGCAGCAGTAGCAGCAGAAGAATATGGAGCAACAGCACCACCGACAGTGACAGCAGCAGTTGCAGCAACAGACGCAGCTGCTGCTGCAGCAGACGCACCGGGGAACCTTTCGCAGCAAGACCAGAACAAATTGAAATAGCAATAGATGAAATTAAAAAGTTATGTCTCAAGCTGAAGGGTCTAGAATCTAGGCTAAGGGTTTAGGGTTGGAGAGCAGAGCATAGGGCTTAGAGTTCAGAAAGGAGCACCGCAGAGCAGCAATGGCATCCGTTGTTTCTTGGTTTTGAGTCTTTTCTTCTTTTCGTTGGTTTGTCGCAGGTGGGAACAGGCCCCGGGCTGGAGTAGCAAGAAGCAGCAGCAACAGCAGCACCAGGAACAGCAGCAACAGCAGCAACAGCACCATCAACAAGAGCAGCAACAGCAGCAACAGTAGAAACAGCAGCAGCAGCGGGTTCAAACCCAGCAACAACACTTGCACAGTTTCGAGACCATGTGCGAGTCCAACAGAGGAGCTGCAGCAAGCTAAGGCACCAGCAAGTTGCTGACCTCACAGCCAGCAGCAGCACCAGAAGCAGCAGAAGCAGGACAGGCATGCACAAACACCGGAACAGATGCAACTTGCTGCAGCAGCAGCTTCTGCAGCAGCAGCTTCTGCAGCAACAGCAGCAGCTGCAGCAGCAGCTGCAGCAGCCGTAGTAAGCCGTTAACTGGCTCTGACTTCGATAGGCGGGCTTGCGCTTAGCTGCTCTCCGGGCTGAAGGCGTGTGGTGCTCCCTGAGATCTCTCGTTTCTTCTGGACTCAGCAGCTGCACTTCCTTGAAAAAAAGGAAAGCATAAAGACTTTAAGTTTTGAGTCTTGAGCAGTTGCTGCAAAAGCCATTCTAAACCCTTGCAAAGAGCACCGAAAAATCGGCGGAAGAAGCAACAGTAGCAATTAGCAGCAGCGGGGATGCTGCGGCAAGACCAGAACACTCGGCATGGCTGGCAGCAGCAGTAGCAGCAGCAGCAGATCCATCGACTCAGTGGCAGGCTGAAATTGAACCTGAGTGTGATGCATTCTTAAAATAGGGTGTAGGGTTTACGTGCTGGATTTTAGGGTTTAGGGTTTACGTGCTGGACACAACGGTGCTTCCATTTGATCTGTTTGAGTTGAAACCCAAGCTCTCCGTCGGCTGCCTCCATGGCTCTTATTGCTGCTATTTTTTGTTTCCTTTCTTTCAGTGGATCTACCCAGTAGCTGCTGTCCTCGCGTGGGTTCTGTTGCTGCTGTTGCTGCTGCTGTTGCTGCTGCTGCGACCGCTGCTGCTGCGCTTGCTGCTGCTGCGACTGCTGCTGCTGTTGCTTCTGCTGCTGCTGCTGCTGCTGCTGCTGCTGAAGCTGTGGTTTTAGGGTCGGTTCGTCTGCAGGCAGAGTATCTAAACTCTCCAAAGAGACACGAGAGCCAAACATCAAGAAGCTGAAGTCCTCACTCAGTCGTTTTCCCCCCAAGAATTCGTAGTGGTGCCGCTGCTGCTGGTCTTCCTGCTGCTGCTCAGCAAACAGAGTTGGTGTTGCAGGAGGTGTTGCTGTTAGTTCGGTATCATTTTCTGCAGGATCTGAAACAATCGCGACATATTTTGAAAGTGCGTCAGGTTCAAGTGGCTCTGTTGCTGCAACTGCCGCTAAATAAGTAATTGCAGCTGCAGCAGCAGCTGTAAGGCCGCTATGGCTGGCCTTTACAAGTATTATTTAGGCCTATTTCTTGTGGTTTTTTGGCTTGATTCTGCACTAATTAATGGCGAAGTTAAGAAGTCTAGTATGTGTTAGTTCGAGTGCACTCTCACCCACTGCTGGCTTCTTCGACTGCTGTTGCTGCTGCTGTTTCTTTCGTTGCTGTCGTTCCCTCTGCTGCTGCTCTTGCTCTTGTTTATCCGCTTGCTGCTGCTTATTTTGAGCCTGCTGTTGCTTTTGCTTAGCCTCATATGGCTGGTCCTCCTGCTTCTTGGCCTCGCCGTGCTGTTGCTGCTTACCTTCGTCCGCATGCGGCTGCTTCTTGGCCTCTCCCTGCTGCTTCTGCTGCATCTTTTTAGTCTTTTTCCGCTGCTGCTGCTTCTTCGCTTCCTGCTGCTGCTCCTGCGCCTTAGGTTCATCCTGCTGCTGACGCTTCTCAGCATCTTCCTGCTGCTGGTGCGTCGTAGCCTCTTCCTGCTGGTGCTGTTGCTGCTGCTGCTGCTGCTGCTCTGGCTTCTGGTTCTTATGCCGGTGTCCATGTTCTGGCTCCTTCGTTTTTTTCTGGTCTTTATTCTGCTTCTGCAGGCTTTCTTCCCCTTGCTCACTCTCCTGTTTTTGTGACTGCTTCCCCTGTTTTTCTGCTTTCTGTTGCTGCTCTTGCTGAAACTCATCTGACTCCTTTTGCTGATATGCTTGTTGGTCAACGACATCTCCTTGCAGTTGTTGCAACTCCCGTAGTGAGGATTGGGTCTCAAGTTTCTGCTGCTGTTCTTGCTGTTGTTCCTGCTGCTGCTTCTGCTGCTGCTCCACTTGCTGCTGTTCACTCTGAACTTGCGCTTCTCCTTGCTTCTTTGGCTCATCGCTGTTGCTCGTATGCTGTTGCTGCTGCGGCGTGGGCTGCTGCTGGTTCTGTTCTTGCTGCTTTTTCGCGCTTTCAGGATGCTTATCTTGCTGCTGCGGGTGCTCTTCCTGCTGCTCTCCTTGCTCCCCCTCCTGCTGCTGCTCTCTTCCTTGCATCTGTTTCTTTTCTCTCAGCTCTTGCTGCTGCTGCTGCTGCTCTTCTTTTTCTTGAAGTGATGCCTCTGGCTGGTGCTGGGTACTCTCTTTGTGAAGCAGGCTATTCCCTTGCTGCTGCTGCTTTTCTTGCAGCTGTTCTTCTTTTTGCTCTCCGCTTTTCGATTGCTGCCCATCCTCCTGGGGATCCTTTTGCTCTTGCGGCTCTTCTTTTTGCTCTTCTTGTAGTGGTTGTTTGCCTGGATGCTGCTCGTCTTCTTGATGTTGTTCGCGTTGTTCCTCCTCATCTTGTTGTCTTTTGTCTTGCTGCTGCTCATCCTGTTGTTTCTCCTTTACTTGTTGCTGTTCAGCGTCTTGTTGCTGCTGATAATCCAGTTGCAGCCGCTCATCGTGTTGCTTGTGCTCACTTAATTGCTCCTGATAATCCTGTTGCTGTGTGCCAGCGGTCTGCTCTTCCTGCTGCGGCGAAGCAGCCGCGCGCGATCGTCGTTCATTTTCCTCCCACTCATTGCGCTCACCGTCTGTGAGCTCCTGGTTTTGCTCTGTTTGCTGCAGCTCTAGGGTAGCCATGTCTTCTGGCTCCATCTTAAGCTACCGACGTTCTGCTTGCCCTATTCAGTAAATGCCGCGGGCGTTGTTGCTGCCACTGTTGCCAGTTTTATCGCTTTTAAGAGCTGTAGGTATAATGCCGTTGCACGCTGTGCTTTAAAAACAGATATAGGTGGAACAGCAGGGCACGGCTGCCAGGGGTCGAGTTCAAGGTGACGTGGTGACCCTGCTCGAGCCTGAAACCCTGAACTTTAAACTCTTACCAGTGAGCCACTAGGCGGAATTTGTGATTAAAATATTTGCGAAAATAGATTTCTGGCCGATTTCAAGTCCTTTGGATTATATTGGTTTGCTGTGCAAAGGAGCTTGCAGTAGCAAGCCAGTGAAGGTCACTTCCGGGACAGAACACGCTACATGGCTGCAGCTGCAGCCTTTGCAGCAAAAACAGCTGCCGTAGCGGCACTCCTTGCAAAAAATTACTTTTGCTTGTAAATTCCAGTGGTTTACACCTGAAAGGCATCGTTGTACCGGCAAGACACGCTATGCCATTACGAGCAGCAGCAGGAGCAGCAGTGGCTGCGGCCTTGGCTGCTGCTGATCAGAATGCAGCTCCTGCAGCAGCCCCGCACCCGACACTCGATTTTTTGCCAATCATTCAGCGGAAAATGCTGCCGTAACTATTTTTGTATCTTAAGACACGAACTACAACAACACCGGCGGGAGCAGCCGCAGCATTAGGTCATCAGGAGTCGCTCTTGCTGGTCGCGCTGCACCACTTTCGCGAGATTGTAGGATCTCCAGCGGGTCCCCAGTGAAATACCCGTGAATGGACATTGACCACTAATGTTATTGCTGCCACAAAGAGTGGAACTTACAGCGGCAGGGTCTTCAGCAGCGAAAAAGGTGCAGTATCGACTGCTTGTGCTTGTTCGCAGTCTTCTACAGGCCCAGACAGCTAGCTATTAAACTATCCAGTAAGGATAGCGGTGCTTATGTACCCTGCTTATTCAATTATTCCATTCAATATTCCATTCAAGAATGTAGGGGCGCGGCCAAGCTGCAGCACGGTTGTAGTGAAAACAGCGGCGCAGCCTGCAACAACAATAAAAAACATCAGCCGAGCACCAAGGTACATGGTCTTCGGAAAGTTCGCAGAAGGTCTTTAAGGTCTAGCTGCAAAGAGAACGGGGGCACAGCCACTAGCAAGGACAGCAGCAGCGGAAACGGAAGCACTGTCTGCAGGGGTGAAAACACAAGCACAAAAAAACAGCGACGACGAATAAGCCAGCAGCGAACAGCTACAAGACAAGCGTGCAGCAACAGGTGCAGCGAAGTGGCAAAAAGCAGATAAAGAACCTGGCATCTGTCTCAATTTCACAACAAATGGCTCACCCCATCCCGGGGGTCCGCTTGGAGCAGTAGTACTGCACCCGCCTTTTGGGAGCACCATCCTGTTTTTCCTTTACTCATATGGATCAGATCTGCAATGTGCACAGAAAGCGTGTGAGTAATCTTTACCTCTCAAGGTAGTTGCTGTACGAACAACTGAGTACGCTCTCGGTGCAGTGTGCAGCTTCTTTCATCTGCTGCTTCAGCAGTCCCCACAAGCATCTCTTGCAGCTGTCGCTGCCCCTGACGTTTTGTGCTCCAGAAAGAGCAACAGCAATGACAGCATCGGAAGGAGCAGAATCAGGCACTATATTAATAGTTTCAGCAGCACTAGCCAAACCAGCAGCTTTCCAAGTGTCCGTATTAATATGTGGTTGCACGCCAGCTTGCTAGTCCGCCAGCAAACAAGCCAACTGCCTAATTAGTTGTTGGATATCCGCATAGACAGCAGCAATGTGACAATTATAACAGGCACGCAGGAAGGACACCGACTAGGATATAGGAAAACTGGAAGGAGAAATGAAAGAGAAACGCTGTGCTCAGCCCCTCATATTTGCCCCGCATCAGTAATTGTTGCTGCAGCTTGATCAGCGTTGAAAAACGTCTGCTCTTCTTCAATTTACTTTGCCTTCTAGCCATCAGCTAGTCTGGGAAGGGCAATGCTACTTGTGCTATGTTCTTATTTGCCGTTTTGTTCCTGCTTCCCTCCCCGTTTCAAGAACACATAAGTGTAAGGCTGGCCTTGCTCCATGCATCACAACACGTTAAACGAGCGAACTCGAATAGTTGTCTTCACATCTTCAGCCGCTCTGGGACTAAGGACTTAGAGACCTTGGGAGTGCGTAAGCACAAGATATTTTGGCAAGACGTGAGTTCGCTTTCGCCACAGCGCAAAACTGCACAACACACCAAAGTATCTTCAAAATCCCGTTTCCTTTCTTGACACGCTCACGATCGACGGTGTGCACAACGGCTGTCGGGGCCAACTTGCGGGTCAGCATATATTTCGGTGCCAGCAGAAACTACAGTAGCATCTCATGCACGCTGTCTGCGACATGCACTCACCCCTACCACCAACGGCTCATAGGCTTCGCAAAACAAATGCAGAGTCTCCCTTCTTCGTAACTCTCTTACGATAATAAAGCGTTCGGCTGCGACACGCCCTTGCTATGGCTCTTTCCACGACGAATTGATGTTCTAATTCAAACGATGCCCATTGCTGCTAGCGATGTTTACAAGAGGCGAACTGACGAAATTTTCCAAAGTTCCTTGAAACAGCATCGACGACAATAGCCGAGCCGGAACGCCTACCGATAAGCAAGAGATCACCACAGTCAACGTTCTTGTCCAATGTGAATCGGTGGCCTTCCATACGAAGACAAGACTCTTCACAGGCCTTCCACTGAGTGGTTTTAAGTACTACAAACATGGCCCTAGAGACCAAGCAAGTCATAGATTCTGAGTAGTGGAAGCTCTCAGCAGACAAGAGGAAACTGATACAGTGCATGTGCAAGAGGACTAAACGAAACGTTGTAGAACATGTGCAAAATCAATAGTGTGACGGCGCCAAGCCAAAGACAATGCGATCAAAGAGTGCAACCCCCTCAACAAGACACGGTGATGTCTTCCACGTCTACTGGAGCATATACTACAGCTGCAGGGGCAGCCGATGCTGATAGCATTGTGCTATGTTCCCTGTACCGGACATGGATGGTGCTGTCCTCCGCTGGCTGCTTGAAGTACATTTCGAAGTGTCAGCCAACAAGAAGCTGCAAATGACCATTTTATGTTAAACTGGCTTCTCCCTAAATAAAATTTACATTTTTCAAATGCAGAGCGGCGCAAGCCCCCGTAAAATCGTGAATCCGCAACCTCAGTTCTTCACGCGAAACACCGTTGATGAGCAACAAGTAAAACTGCGTCCTACCCAATTCGCGAAGTCCGTTAGAAACTGTCCAGGCAGCACTGCGGCTGCGGCTCAAAGTGCTGCGCCTGACTCCAGCTAGCTATGGCTCATTAGACCTAGATCGAGCTCGCTGTGAAAACATGCAGCCAGCCACTCAGCGTGCTGAATATCGCTTTTACACGCTTCTGACTTGCCGCATCAGGCGTGGAATTCAAGTGAACCGCAACAGCGGCAGTGATCTGCGACATCCCCTGAAGCAACTCCAGCAGCACAGACGGCAGCTATTGTGTGCCACCAAGGTCCTCCTTGAATGGCAGCAGTGGCAGCACGAACGCAGGCATCTGCTGCAGATGAAGTAACAACAGTTTTGTAACTAGAATTTCCCGGGTAACGCCTGAACACCGGCAGGCCCCTTGTGCAACTTCATGTACAGGGGCCCCCCTTGGGAGGGGGGCCCCAGTTCGTGCATTATGCAGTAGCTGCATGTCTTGACCTTGCAAAAAGAAAACAGCTGGAATGAGACCAAACTCCAGCAATAACAGTGAAAGAGGGAAATAATGCTGACGAAGAGCAACCTAAGCTAGCTCGGCAATGAAGCAGACATATGGGCTACTGCTGCTGCTATTGCTTGCATGCGCCGCCACTGGGTGGTTCCTGTAGTAGCATAATCACTTCTACAACTCTTCTGCCTTTAATACACCGGGAAGGGTTTAAGGTGACTCGTATGATGCATCCTTCCTCGCCTCCTGTGCAGCGGCGTCACCGGAGACAGAAACAGCAGCAGGAACAACTGCTGCAAAGCTGCGACGGAAAGCTCACAGGTTTCAGTCCCAAAAGGCGGAGGTCCAGTTTTAGCCGCAGGAGCGTGTGCGAGGAAAGTGATCTCACTGGCGAAGGGCTGCCTCAACAAGACCAGCAACACCAAGAACAACATTTCCGGTCCCCAGAAGATGAACAGCAGGAGCCTCAGCAACAGCAACAACAGCAGCAACGACCGCAAGATGAGCAGGAGCTAAATCTTCAGAGAAGGCAAAAGAACTGCCAGCAGGATCACTCGGGACATAGCATGCGAAGCACTGAAGAGCGAGATGATTCTTCAGCTGCTGCTACGATGATATCAGATCCAGCCGACCCCAACGACAGCAGCAACAGAACCAGCATTGGCGAAAGCTGCAATGGCGGCAGCTGTAGCTGTAACGGCGAGAGAAGCTGCAGCAGCAGCTGCAGCAGCTGCAGTAGCCGGAACGTGCCCGAAGTGTGCGTGTATTTCAAGGAGGGCTGAGGGCTTGCTGCTTCTGTTGCTAATAACGTTGCTGGTGCGGATGCTGAGCGTGCTGCTGTTACTGCGGCTACGTTTCCCGTTTTGACTGTGCTTGCAGGTGCATCAACTCCGTGGTGCTGCTGGCTATAGCGTCCCACGCAGCGCGCCTTCAGGTGTGGCAGGAGGAGCAACGGCAACAGCAGCAACATCAGCAGCAGAAAATCAGTCAACATGGGAAGGTCATTGGCCTCCTGCTTGGTAAGCTGCTCCGCCTCGTCCTACCTTCCTGTGTGCTACAAGTATTGCTGTGCATTTCGATTCAACAGTGGTTCCTTCATGAGAAGTAGCGTTATTAGCGCATTGTTAGCGCAGCCAGGGCATTGGCACCAGTGCAGCAGCTGCTGCTGCCGCAGTCGCCCCATGTTGTGGCCGTTACATGGCGCAGGCCCACGCAGGGATACAGCGAACTTCAAGGCCCTGTCTGTCACGGAGTCAGCGGAGCTTCCCCCGTCTTTGCTGCAGCGCGACAGCAAAAGCAGTGGCAGCATCGCAATGATAGGAGAGGCGGTGTTGCTGCGCCAGGCGTTGGACAAGACGTTGCTTCCCCTAGGACTCTATATGGCTCAGAATGCATGCGCACAAGAGCAGCTTTCCCCAGAGCTTATGTCATTGCTAACTCAGGTGCTGCTCATGTTAAGATTGCTGCAAATGGTAGCGCTGCTGCCGCCATTGCAGGCGGCCTTAGCGCCTTCGCTGAGGCGCCAGCCCGTTTGGGCTAGACAGTTGTCTTAAGCCTGTACGGGATTCCAATCAGTGCTGCGACATAGAACTTTATTTTGGTGATTTAGCCCTGCCTGTTCTGGGTTGTTGTTTGGGCGTACAGACTGAGTGGGCTGGAGATGGCCCTTTACTTCTCTTTTTCAGGCCTTCGGCGCAGAGTTCCACGGGGCTGCACAGGCCTCCTGCCCAGTGCTTTCGTTACCTCTGCAGAAGCACGAGCAACAACTGCAGTTGGAGTGACAGCAGCAGCAACATCATTTGCCCCAAAAGTAGTGGGGAGCGAGAGCTGCAATTGACGCCCGTGCACTTGAGAGTCCAAACGGTGTGTGTTTTGTTGTCAAGTTCACTTGTCGCTGCTGTAGCTGTTCCTAATAGGCTGCTACTCTGGATGGTGCTGTCGGTGCTTCTCCCGGTGTGGGTGGTGGTGCGTTTGCTATTGAGTCAAGACATAAGGTGGATGCAGCTGAGGCTGCCGAGGGGCCAGTAGACAGTGCCGAAGGCGGAGAAGACAGGGAGAAACACAAAACAGAAATGCAGACAAGGAAGAAAAGAATTTGACACACATATAGGCCAATGCATGCGCTCAGTATGGAGTGGCGAAGCAATAGATGAGGCAGGCACCGGAAGGGCAGAGTATATCTTTGCATATCTATTCATTGTGCGTACTGTGAATCTTTTTATGTGTAGAGTATAATGGCCAAGCTCGCTGCTGAGGCAGTGCTGAAGAAGACAGACACAATTGGGGTGCTGATGGAGACGAAAAAGCGCAGTGAGTGAAGCTTCCCCTCGCTGATATGTATGCTGTTCATGCGTACGCGATTTTGTGTCTGTTTTTACTATCTCTGCGGCTGAGTGATTTTCTCCTGGATAGCACGAGTATGTTTGCGTTTCACTACATCCCTTGGGCAAGTCTGGCTCTTTGTTTCTCCCTGTTCCGTTATCTTACTTCACACCGCGACGTCTATAGTGCTTTGCTGTTTCTCTTTTGACTGTCGCAGCGACAGAAACTGCAGCAGCAGCAGCACCTGTTAGACTGCAGCAGCAAATAGAGGCCTTTGAGTGTTGCCGGCGTAGCGTGGAGCATCTGATCCAGTATCTCGAAGATGTCAAGTCAGGTACTCATTCGTGCATATGTGCACTCCTTGGCGCATGCACTGGGACAGCCAGGGGAGTTTCTGGGGACCAGCATATCTCAGTTTATCCACTGCAGGAGCATTGTATGGATACATAGTCATTAGATGGCGCGTGCTCCGAGCTTCCTACTGCATGCCTGTGAACACCGTTGGCAGGGCTTGCCTATTGAGGAGGTCCCCAGCAGTTGGAATGGATGCACCTGGTCGCTGCGTGCAGCACCATCTGCAGCAGAAACAGCACTGTAAACTGCTGTTGGAAACGCTCCAGTAGTATGTATTACTGTTCTTGGGTGACTTCTCATGCCCTTGTCCTGTTCAGGTGCATGCAAGCCGCACCCTGCTTTGATGCGCGAGGCGTTGGGTGTATGCAAGAGGCTCTGCAGACCAGAGACTCCTGCAGCAGTGGTAGCAGATGACACAGCAGCCGCAGCTGCCGCCGCGCTTGCTTCTGCTGCTGATGATGATAAGTATTTTGCAGCGCTTGAAGTACCAGGCGGTGCGGACAGCCGTCTCCGTAGCAGCAGCCGCATCATGTCCAGTGTTAGGACCGTGCGCGCGCTGCAGGGCTTGCTGCAACAGCTGCTGCCTCTAAGCACATGGAGCCCATTAAGACAGCAGCAACAGTTTCACCAGGGGCAGCAGCCAGCGCAAAGGAAGCAGGAGTTGCCTTCGCGGCAACACCAACAGGAGCATCAGTTGCAGCAGCAGCAGGGAGTTACGCGTTTCGATTTGAATGGTCTTGGTGCCTTGAAACAGAAAGAGACTGAAATCGCAGCAATGGCTGTGCTTGGTAAAGCCACAATGGGAATCGCTGCAGCGCATGCTGCCGCTGCTGAGGTAGGCCTGAGGGTGCTAATCTGCAATGTGGTGTGATGCTCCCCATGCATGTTTCCCGTGCTTGACGGCCGTTCTTTGCCGCAGCAGTGGTTGCTTTGCGGGAACGCACATTTGGTTTTGCTTCACTGGAAGCAAATGCGGTAGATGAAATGCTGCTAGGGTTATGCTTGCTGTTGTGGCTGCTTTGCGGATGCAGCGAAGTGATGCTGTGAAAGCCTTAAAGGCAGTGCAACAGTTTTTGGATGCAGGCGTTGATATCTAGATTGTCATCATACTAGCTACAGTGCACCACCTTGCTGAAGCGCAGCAGCAGTTGCAGCGGCAGGGGGTGGTGCTACTATTGTTGCTCATTGTCTGCCCAGCGAAGGTTTCCTAGTTCTAAGAACGAACCTCTTGGACCTTTGTACTGCTGAGCTGTCTACCGATGATGTAAATGCGTGGTCTAGCAGCTCTGGTGATCTCGCTGCTGCCGCATTCGCTCCTATTTTTCATTATTTGTCTAGGAGGTGGCTGGTGCCCGTGCTGTCTGGCATTCGACACTGCAACAATTTCTGCTGCTGCTTAGTTTTGACTGCACATTTTCCTACCATACGATGCAGAAAATATCTGCTGCTGTCACTGCGGGTGAGTCCGACGTTGCTTTCTACTAAAAGTATTGCTGCAGTTAATGAACGCGACGGCTGCACACTGGCTAGGCACAGAGCGTCGAATCCACGTCTGCCAATAAGGGGTATTCTGCGTTTAAGCATACTCCTTTCCGGTAGAAATGCGTCTCCGAAAAGTCTGGAGACTACTAGAGGTGTTTTATGCTCCGGAGATTGCGAGCACGCACTATTTTTTCAATCAGGAAAGAATGCAACTTTAGCAGCTCATGCTGCTACAGCCCATGCAGCAAAAACGACAGCAACTACTGCGAAAAATACATGAGAGAATAGCAAGGGCAGGATAGGTAGTTGTAGGCGCTGAGTTGAGGGGACAGTTTTGAAGACAGTGCAGTGCTGTAGGTCCTCCATTAAGCCATTTGTGCGTGGGTGACTGGAGCAAAGAACCTGCTAGGGAGGCCCAAACTTTGGACTATTTAGAGGCTTTTGCCCAGTTGCCCAATAAACGCTTCTAAGAAGAAGACGCGGATTCAAATCCGTCTTCAAAAACCTGCATATGTGAGGAAGCCATCTGGGGCGGCTGGACAGGAGCACCAGTAATGTCTTCATGGTAAAGCAAAGTAGAACATCTTTTTTCGGCGCACTGGAGCTCCTTGAGCTCCTGAGTCCCCTTGGTCGTCTCTGTCTGAGAGGGCCTGCCGCGTCTGCATGTAGGGAATAAGCCGAGTCAGACACACACATGAGTTGCCGCTGCTGCAAAGCGGGTTCTTTCCTTCTGTTGCTGCTGCCACTGCTGCTCTAGTGTCTGCTGCGTCCTTTTGTCCCCGGTTTGTGCCTAGGCTGGTCCCCTTTGGCATGCTCCCGCTACCTTGACTGAGGCCGGCATGCCGCATGACTCCGCCCGCTGCCCACGCCTGGATTTCCACAAGCCGGCAGCGCCACATAGTTGGCTTTGCGCTCCCTCCGACGGGGTGGAAAGGAAGAACAGTGCAGCAAGAGAGGTCTAATGTCTCCTCATTGGGCGCATCATCTGTGAGCTACCGCGCCAATAGCTCTTCGCCTTTCCTTGGTGCAGATTGAGTGGAAGCGGAAGTCTGCTTTGGTTAAAGGATATCGCACTGAGATGAGGCGGCCTGTACAAGGTTGCATTGGAAAAATGCCGTGTAGATCCCACGCATCTGGCTGAATTGAAAACAGAAGTATCAGGCACGCTCGTGTTTCTTCTGGAACTCGTCCTTTCTGAGTTGCCCGCCATTTCGCCAGCAGGGAAAGATTTTTGAGCGAGCTACTTGGGACTTGTCTTCGCATATGCTTCCAGCGCAAAAGCTGGCGGCGCAGTGTAATTTCTCTGCTATGGAGTGATGAAATGAAGGGTGGTGTGTACACTGCAAATACGTTTGGGACCTTCTAGCCGGCTGCCGCCTGGCCGTACGCTCAAACAGCTGTCTGCTTGATTGGAATGCCACTGTATTTTCGTTTAGCGACTTCTGTGTACATTGTATTTACTCGAGCCACTTCCCTGGGATTTTCACATTTTGAGATTTACTCACAAGTGGCATGCTTTTAAAGTCGTGATCCCCTCGTTGGGGCTGTCGCGCCTGAGGAGACTCTGAATGACCAAGCATTTTTCGTATCTTTCTAGTGCAGTCTCTACTGGATGCAGTATACACTCGTGGAATGCTGCCAGTCTAGAATAAAGTGCGTATCCCGGCTGATGTTGCTGCATTCCTGGGACTTGCGGCAATACAAAAGAAGCTTTGCGAGGAGAGTACATGTTCTAATTATATACCGCCAAGGTCAATTTGACTTCATTTCGCGGAAAGCCTGCCATAAAATCGCTGTTAAGCAGGAGACTGAGGCAAAGCATGTCCAAGAGTTTGACTTTTCTAGAGCCTCGAGATGCTCTGCAACCTCGCCTGCGGACGATGGCTTGCTTGAGCGAATGAATAAAATTGCTGGCCCACGGTTTTCTGTAATACTCCAGCATGGAATAAAAGGATAGGACTTCGGTTCTATTTTGTTCGTTTCTGGGACCAACGTAACGATTAATAAGGACAGTAGATTAACCCCTGACTTACTGCTCTTAAGCAATGCGGAAATTTCCAACACCTTTAAATATTACACAGCCGAAGCACGAGCAACGAAAAGTACTGCCGAGCAAAGCTTCTCAGTACTGTGTTACCATCTGAGCATGCACGTCATTTGACCACAATGTTGTGAATTCACTCTAGTCCACAATTCCTACGAAACGAGCAGCAGCAAGCCAAACGCCGGGCCAAGAATGGGCTTTCCCTCATACCCACTGGGTCTTCGACATGCCATCTTGAATTCAGTGAAGGTTTCAATATATTCTGTGTTCGTCACTGCTAAGCTCTGGGTATATTTCGTTTCTGCAACAGTCTCCCTCATCGCGCATTTAGTGGTCTAGATTGCAGGGCCTGCTCACAGTTCCAGTCCTAACAGATTGCGGAGTGCCCCTCGGCTATCAGAGTGCCCGTGACACGCATTCTTCATCTTTGTGACTAACTACCCTACGTGAAATGAATTCATTTCTGTCATCTAACTGGCACTGCGCATCAACACGACTCCCTCCTTTGTATTCGCATGCTTCCACTTTTCCAGTGGCATTTTCAGAGGCTTATCCGCTTTTCTCTCATCAATTCCTCATTCTTTGAATATCGGAATATGTGAGCCTCTTCCAGGGGGGGGATGACAAAAATTCCCACCTATGCTGTGCAAAATACTAAGTTGAATATATCCGCGGCCTCCTTAATGAAGAGATATTTATTCTCCTGCTAAGCAGTCCTGTGGCATTTAAACACCTTCCACGCAGGACTAGCAGCTCAGGGGTTTGCTAGCGACTCTCCAAATGTAGATCTAGAGAAGACAACACACTCGGCGTAAGTCGAAACCACTGATCACTACACCAGTCCGCTTGAATCACTGCCACAGGTGCTGATTTGGCCACTTGTTCTTTCCCGCTCTTCTTAGGAGACTTTAAGGTTCTGGGATTCGTCCGAAACTTTCTCAGAGTGCAAACTATCTTAATCTAAGCATGTGCAGACTGATTTACCGGATATGTTTAAGAACGAGAACGCAAAAACTTCCACGTGCACATTTTGAGAGGCTGCTGCCATGCTGTGGTGTTATGGGCATGTGTCCTAGCAGGCGAGCCTGGGAATAAAGTGTAGTGTGGCCAGGCTGTTGTTTGTTCCGGCACTACTGGTCCCCCTGAACTTTGAAAGCACGAGTTATGCCCTCTCGCTCCATTGAATAAGCATGAGCTTGCGGACTGAAGAAAGAAAGGGGTTCAAAATGTAAGAGCTGCATATGGGGATTTGTTTGGGTTTCTTGTGCTGTCCCTTCGATCAAGCCACGGCCCGATCGAGATATGCACCTCGTTACGCGTGCATGTTAATATTATTCTTGTTTTTTACCTGTGCCAAAAAATCTCTTAATTCCGCCGATGGCAATATTTTATGCCAAAGAGCAATTCTGGACTAGCAGGTGGACGTAATCCAGAGCCTCAGCTTTGACAGTAGCCTTGTGACATCCAGCGGCGCGATTGGCGTTGCCAGTAGTTCTTGTGTGTTGCAATTGCCTTTCTTGGCATTGTTTCCTGCTGTCAATTGTGACAGATATGCTCACAGAGAAATACATTTCACTCATATATTATAGCCTCTTTGGATTTAGAGGCGCCACTGGCTCACTTTCTGGTCGAGGGACGAGAGCACGCCACAGTCAAGCCAAAGGCATCAAGCATAGCCAGCTGTCCCCAGAGGCTGTGGATCTACTTTATCCCATCTTCTCTTCTGCCTTATTTCAGTAAATTAGATCAAACAAAGCATCCAGAAAGATGAAGCCCTCAAACAAAAGCCGGCGCAACGCGGGCGGGCTTCCCCCCACTGGCAGGCCCGCACACAGCATGTCCAACCCGGAGGGTCGGTCCAGCAGTAGCATGGGTCCTGTCCCGCAGCTGGACTTGAGGCAGGCAGCGGAGGGAGCGCGTGCTGCGGAAGGTGGTCAGCTAGTCTACGGGCCTCTCCCCAGTGCCATGGACACCACCCGAAGCCAGCACTTCGCAAACTGCAGCGACTGCATGCTGCCTTGCAAGATCTTTTTAGGCCTTAGCGCACCCAAAGAGACCAAACCCCTCCCACCAGTACGTTCCTCATCGAAGCAGTCGTGCCCTCCTCAGCGACACACTGGGCCAGAGACTGGCGGTTCGTCCCGGTCAGGCCGCAGTGTGTCCATTGGTCATTCCATGGGTCGCACTGTCGCCAGTGTCCAGAGACAGGCGAGCCACGCTAGGCCTGCGCTAATGGCTACACGCCCACCTGGAGCCTCTGCTAATGTAGGAGGCAGCACCACTGCGCAGCCTTCGCAAGCCACTTACTTTAACCAGACCCGGCAGGGCATGAATTACCCGCTGGTAAGACCAGCAGCGTCATTATTTAGACCAGATCTTGGCCCTGTAATAACTCCACTGTATGGGGGTCAAGTGGCCAACCCAATGGTCGCAGCAGTGCAGGCCACGAATGGGGTCACCGCCTCTGGCGCCTCCCCGCCCTACCCTACAGCAGGCCCAGGGTTGTCGTCATCACATTCAACAGCTACAGCAAGGGCAGGGGCCGCATCTTCTGCTCAACTTGCTGCGTCATACGCACCGTACACGGCGCAACGCAACGTAAGTGGCAGCACAGCTTGACTCCTTGGTCACCAACGTGGCCGAGTGAGCCTCCAGTGTGGTTTGGCCCTAGCAGCAGGTCCGGCCTCACTCTTGCCTAGTATCACAGTGCTAGCAGCGCCGTTGTAGCGTTCAACATTTGTGTAGTAGCTGCATGTGGGATTTTTCCGTTCTAGAAGCCTATCTCTTGCAGGAGCAGAGAGTCGCAATTCTGCTTCTGCCGAGCAGCCACTTGTGTCATCTCCTCTCGTGTGCTGCAGCGTGGGGGGCAAATGGAGATTTTTATGGGCCCGAGTGGAGAGATGTAAGGATCCACTTTCCATTGCACATTTTCTAGAATCTGTGCTTGATTAGCCTCATCGCTCCACAACTCCGTAGTCTCTGCTGTTTTTTCCCCGTGTGTTCGGCACTCGCCGCCGTATGCAAATTTTTCTGTTCCCCCTAGTTTTCGTGTCTACTCGTCGCACCCCTACTTATAATTGGTCGCTGCGAAGTCTTGGCGCCTCCTTATGGTCTCAACCTTCACCATTAAGGGCCTTTGAATGCCTGCTCTGATTGGTGGTTTCAGTTACCAGAGGGCTCCAGCTGTTGGCAGCAACAGGGATACTGCGGCACCCATACTCATGCAGCCGGCAGGCCTGTGCAGGACCGCGTCAGCTGCTAGCGTTGACCGCTCACGCAGTCTGTCTAAGGCACCTATGCCAGTAGTTATAGTCCCCGGGCGCTCGCAGAGCGTGGCGCCACCTGTTCCGCCAGTGCAAACAGCAGCTCTCGTTGGCCGTGATGGTATATTTGACAAGACAGGAATGACTAATGCCACACTTGGGGCATCGGAGAGAAAGAGTGGAGGAAGGTTAAATGAGGACCAGCCGCCTCTTGAGCTTGATGCTTCTTTAAGAGACGTACTTGACGGGCAGATGCTTTCATCTCGATCCCGACGCTTGGCCATGGAACTTAAGGTGACAAACAAGTAATTTGTTTTTATTTATTTACGACAGACTATAGCGAAATTCGCGGCATAGCGTGCTCGCTACGAAGAAAGTCCTTCAGGTACGTAAACGTGCAATGCTTGAGTATTCAGGCCGCGCGAGAGCAATGCAGAACAATTCAGGAGGGCTTCAAAGAAGAAAATACCCAATTGAAAGAAGAGAATGAACGGTATGACCAAGGCACGCTGGGGAACTGGAAGTTCATGCTCCCCTTCACTGGGAACAGCCTGGTTGCCAAACTGGATGTGCGTATGGGCTGGCCCAGAACTGGTGTGTGAAACGTGCTACTGCGGTTGTGAACCCTCTTGTACATTCAGACTCGTTTCTATAGTCAGGTCAATCCAGAAGAGGGTAGAAAGCCTGCAGAGCCAGTTAGCTGCCTCCAGGAAGGTGCGTCCCACCAGCTTAACATGTAAATACCTGGCCTGGAAGAGTTACAGCTCCTTAAGAGAGGGCGACCTGCAAGTCAGAAGCAGCTGCAGCTGTGCCATGTGAGATTCCCTGTCACGCATCTTTCCTTGTTTATTCCTTCCAATATGCTGTTTGCAGGCGTCATGTGGCGGAGAGGCTCTCGTAGACGTGTGCTCTGGGCTAATTACAGATATCTTGGACTCCCGTAAGAGACAGATGAGGGTGTTAGGGGTTGCAAAGCCAAACGAACCGCTTAAGCTGCGCCTCTCTGTGGCACAGAGTTTTTTAAAGTTGAAAACACTTTTTCTGTGTATTCAGGCTCTGGTTGGAGAGTGGTGAAAGACTCTGCATCTGTAGAAGGTGAACGTGGCAGCCGCGTGAAAAAAGATATAGGTCCTTCCGTGCCTCAGCTCATCGCAAAGTCGGAGCAGCAGGGGGTGGAACCGCAACACTATCACCCTGCCGTGAACGATCGTGAGAGCCTCGGTAAGCCTTTAGAGGTGCAGTGTAGAAGTGATTGTACTACATACAATCGAATGCAGGTGCGACACAGCCACCAGAAGGCCTCCACGCGACGACCCACATTATTGAGGCTTCGACAGATAACATGACTGGAGGCCGCTTGACCTAAGAGAAGCACATGTTCCAGATTAACAGAATGCACTAGTGAGAGGGAGAGGATTAAAAAAGGAATACACATTTGCGACGACGTCTGTGATGCTGGTTCAGGGAATGGCTCCGAGACTCTCGAAGATCGCTCAAAGATAGAAAAACCTCCATATGAAACTGCACAGCACAAGCTTGCAAGCAAAGATATATTGAATGACCCTCGTTCATTGTCTAAAAGCAATTCTGTGCTGGGGGAACCTGCATCAGCGACACAGTTTGCTACAAGGGCGGGGCCCCATACAGAAGCGCCAGAAGTTGGCCGAGACGCAGGCCAACCCGGCTATGAGAAACAGTCCCTAGAATGCCAGAACAAGACGCGAACAGAGAACGACGGGACAGGCATCAACGCGGCAACCACAGGACAGGATGAACAGACGAGCACAGCAGTGTTTCGCGAACCCGAACCCAAGGGCGAAGAGGAAGCACAAGACGCAGCCACCACAAATGCCGCTATAGAGGAACCTCACAAAGAAGAACGAGACATGTATGAGACTGTAGCTAATATCACACATACGAGAACTGCACCGGCGGCTGAATCCAGTGCGGAACCTGGGCCTGCGTTGCTTGCGAAGAAGTCGATGGGCGTGTTGCCTAAGAAGGCAGCGGAACCTGGCGCGAAGGCGGCGGCGGAACCTGGTGTTAAGGCAGGGAAGGGCGAGTCAGAGGCGAAGGCAGCAGAAGGCGGCGATGCGAAGAGCGTGTCTGGGGTCGATGCGAAGGCTGGACCTGTTGCGTCGTCGAAGGCAGGGCCTGGGCCTGTGTTGCTGACGAAGAAGTCGATGGACGTGTTGCCTAAGAAGGCAGCGGAAGCTGGCGCGAAGGCGGCGGCTGAAGCGGGTTTGAAGGCAGGGGAGGGCGAGTCAGAGGCGAAGGCAGCAGAAGGCGGCGATGCGAAGACTGGACCTGTTGCATCCTCAAAGGCGAGTCCTGGGCCTGCGTTGCTTGCGAAGACATCGA
The DNA here is from genome assembly GCF_000499545.2 of Eimeria tenella. Classification (NCBI taxonomy): domain Eukaryota; phylum Apicomplexa; class Conoidasida; order Eucoccidiorida; family Eimeriidae; genus Eimeria; species Eimeria tenella. The sequence goes on from NW_013543440.1 coordinate 63,355, forward strand.
TGTGTTTGTTGCCTAAGAGGGCAGCGGAACCTGGCGCGAAGGCGGCGGCTGAAGCGGGTTTGAAGGCAGGGGAGGGCGAGTCAGAGGCGAAGGCAGCAGAAGGCGGCGATGCGAAGGCTGGACCTGTTGCGTCGTCGAAGGCGGGTGCTGGGCCTTTGTTGCTTGCGAAGAAGTCGATGGGCGTGTTGCCTAAGAAGGCAGCGGAAGGTGGCGCGAAGGCGGCGGCTGAAGCGGGTTTGAAGGCAGGGGAGGGCGAGTCAGAGGCGAAGGCAGTAGAAGGCGGCGATGCGAAGAGCGTGTCTGGGGTCGATGCGAAGGCTGGACCTGTTGCGTCGTCGAAGGCGGGTGCTGGGCCTGCGTTGCTTGCGAAGAAGTCGATGGGCGTGTTGCCTAAGAAGGCAGCGGAAGGTGGCGCGAAGGCGGCGGCTGAAGCGGGTTTGAAGGCAGGGGAGGGCGAGTCAGAGGCGAAGGCAGCAGAAGGCGCCGATGCGAAGGCTGGACCTGTTGCATCGTCGAAGGCAGGGCCTGGGCCTGCGTTGCTTGCGAAGAAGTCGATAGGTTTGTTGCCTAAGAAGGCAGCGGAAGGTGGCGCGAAGGCGGCGGCTGAAGCGAGTTTGAAGGCAGGGGAGGGCGAGTCAGAGGCGAAGGCAGCAGAAGGCGGCGATGCGAAGAGCGTGTCCGGGGTCGATGCGAAGGCTGGACCTGTTGCGTCGTCGAAGGCGGGTGCTGGGCCTGCGTTGCTTGCGAAGAAGTCGTTAGGTTTGTTGCCTAAGAAGGCAGCGGAAGCTGGCGCGAAGGCGGCCGCTGAAGCGGGTTTGAAGGCAGGGGAGGGCGAGTCAGAGGCGAAGCCACCAGAAGGCGGCGATGCGAAGAGCGTGTCTGGGGTCGATGCGAAGGCTGGACCTGTTGCGTCGTCGAAGGCGGGTGCTGGGCCTTTGTTGCTTGCGAAGAAGTCGATGGGCGTGTTGCCTAAGAAGGCAGCGGAAGGTGGCGCGAAGGCGGCGGCTGAAGCGGGTTTGAAGGCAGGGGAGGGCGAGTCAGAGGCGAAGGCAGTAGAAGGCGGCGATGCGAAGAGCGTGTCTGGGGTCGATGCGAAGGCTGGACCTGTTGCGTCGTCGAAGGCGGGTGCTGGGCCTGCGTTGCTTGCGAAGAAGTCGATGGGCGTGTTGCCTAAGAAGGCAGCGGAAGGTGGCGCGAAGGCGGCGGCTGAAGCGGGTTTGAAGGCAGGGGAGGGCGAGTCAGAGGCGAAGGCAGCAGAAGGCGGCGATGCGAAGAGCGTGTCTGGGGTCGATGCGAAGGCTGGACCTGTTGCGTCGTCGAAGGCGGGTGCTGGGCCTGCGTTGCTTGCGAAGAAGTCGATAGGTTTGTTGCCTAAGAAGGCAGCGGAAGCTGGCGCGAAGGCGGCGGCTGAAGCGGGTTTGAAGGCAGGGGAGGTCGAGTCAGAGGCGAAGGCAGCAGAAGGCGCCGATGCGAAGGCTGGACCTGTTGCGTCGTCGAAGGCGGGTGCTGGGCCTTTGTTGCTTGCGAAGAAGTCGATGGGTTTGTTGCCTAAGAAGGCAGCGGAACCCCCCCCCCCCCCGGCGGCTGAAGCGGGTTTGAAGGCAGGGGAGGTCGAGTCAGAGGCGAAGGCAGCAGAAGGCGGCGATGCGAAGAGCGTGTCTGGAGTCGATGCGAAGGCTGGACCTGTTGCGTCGTCGAAGGCGGGTGCTGGGCCTGCGTTGCTTGCGAAGAAGTCGATAGGTTTGTTGCCTAAGAAGGCAGCGGAAGCTGGCGCGAAGGCGGCGGCTGAAGCGGGTTTGAAGGCAGGGGAGGGCGAGTCAGAGGCGAAGGCAGCAGAAGGCGGCGATGCGAAGAGCGTGTCTGGGGTCGATGCGAAGGCTGGACCTGTTGCGTCGTCGAAGGCGGGTGCTGGGCCTGCGTTGCTTGCGAAGAAGTCGATGGGCGTGCTGCCTAAGAAGGCAGCGGAAGCTGGCGCGAAGGCGGCGGCTGAAGCGGGTTTGAAGGCAGGGGAGGGCGAGTCAGAGGCGAAGGCAGCAGAAGGCGGCGATGCGAAGAGCGTGTCTGGGGTCGATGCGAAGGCTGGACCTGTTGCGTCGTCGAAGGCGGGTGCTGGGCCTGCGTTGCTTGCGAAGAAGTCGGTGGGCGTGTTGCCTAAGAAGGCAGCGGAAGCTGGCGCGAAGGCGGCGGCTGAAGCGGGTTTGAAGGCAGGGGAGGTCGAGTCAGAGGCGAAGGCAGCAGAAGGCGCCGATGCGAAGGCTGGACCTGTTGCATCGTCGAAGGCAGGGCCTGGGCCTGCGTTGCTGACGAAGAAGTCGATAGGTTTGTTGCCTAGGAAGGCAGCGGAACCTGGCGCGAAGGCGGCGGCTGAAGCGGGTTTGAAGGCAGGGGAGGGCGAGTCAGAGGCGAAGGCAGCAGAAGGCGGCGATGCGAAGAGCGTGTCTGGGGTCGATGCGAAGGCTGGACCTGTTGCGTCGTCGAAGGCGGGTGCTGGGCCTGCGTTGCTTGCGAAGAAGTCAATGGGCGTGTTGCCTAAGAAGGCAGCGGAAGGTGGCGCGAAGGCGGCGGCTGAAGCGGGTTTGAAGGCAGGGGAGGTCGAGTCAGAGGCGAAGGCAGCAGAAGGCGCCGATGCGAAGGCTGGACCTGTTGCGTCGTCGAAGGCGGGTGCTGGGCCTGCGTTGCTTTTGAAGAAGTCAATGGGCGTGTTGCCTAAGAAGGCAGCGGAACCTGGCGCGAAGGCGGCGGCTGAAGCGGGTTTGAAGGCAGGGGAGGGCGAGTCAGAGGCGAAGGCAGCAGAAGGCGGCGATGCGAAGAGCGTGTCTGGGGTCGATGCGAAGGCTGGACCTGTTGCGTCGTCGAAGGCGGGTGCTGGGCCTGCGTTGCTGACGAAGAAGTCGATGGGCGTGTTGCCTAAGAAGGCAGCGGAAGCTGGCGCGAAGGCGGCGGCTGAAGCGGGTTTGAAGGCAGGGGAGGGCGAGTCAGAGGCGAAGGCAGCAGAAGGCGGCGATGCGAAGGCTGGACCTGTTGCGTCGTCGAAGGCGGGTGCTGGGCCTTTGTTGCTTGCGAAGAAGTCGATGGGCGTGTTGCCTAAGAAGGCAGCGGAAGGTGGCGCGAAGGCGGCGGCTGAAGCGGGTTTGAAGGCAGGGGAGGGCGAGTCAGAGGCGAAGGCAGTAGAAGGCGGCGATGCGAAGAGCGTGTCTGGGGTCGATGCGAAGGCTGGACCTGTTGCGTCGTCGAAGGCGGGTGCTGGGCCTGCGTTGCTTGCGAAGAAGTCGATGGGCGTGTTGCCTAAGAAGGCAGCGGAAGGTGGCGCGAAGGCGGCGGCTGAAGCGGGTTTGAAGGCAGGGGAGGGCGAGTCAGAGGCGAAGGCAGCAGAAGGCGGCGATGCGAAGAGCGTGTCTGGGGTCGATGCGAAGGCTGGACCTGTTGCGTCGTCGAAGGCGGGTGCTGGGCCTGCGTTGCTTGCGAAGAAGTCGATGGGCGTGCTGCCTAAGAAGGCAGCGGAAGCTGGCGCGAAGGCGGCGGCTGAAGCGGGTTTGAAGGCAGGGGAGGGCGAGTCAGAGGCGAAGGCAGCAGAAGGCGGCGATGCGAAGAGCGTGTCTGGGGTCGATGCGAAGGCTGGACCTGTTGCGTCGTCGAAGGCGGGTGCTGGGCCTGCGTTGCTTGCGAAGAAGTCGGTGGGCGTGTTGCCTAAGAAGGCAGCGGAAGCTGGCGCGAAGGCGGCGGCTGAAGCGGGTTTGAAGGCAGGGGAGGTCGAGTCAGAAGCGAAGGCAGCAGAAGGCGCCGATGCGAAGGCTGGACCTGTTGCATCGTCGAAGGCAGGGCCTGGGCCTGCGTTGCTGACGAAGAAGTCGATAGGTTTGTTGCCTAGGAAGGCAGCGGAACCTGGCGCGAAGGCGGCGGCTGAAGCGGGTTTGAAGGCAGGGGAGGGCGAGTCATAGGCGAAGGCAGCAGAAGGCGGCGATGCGAAGGCAGCATGTCTGGGGTCGATGCGAAGGCTGGACCTGTTGCGTCGTCG
>NW_013543440.1:67469-144553 GCF_000499545.2 Eimeria tenella
TGGGCCTGCGTTGCTTGCGAAGAATCAATGGGCGTGTTGCCTAAGAAGGCAGCGGAAGGTGGCGCGAAGGCGGCGGCTGAAGCGGGTTTGAAGGCAGGGGAGGTCGAGTCAGAGGCGAAGGCAGCAGAAGGCGCCGATGCGAAGGCTGGACCTGTTGCGTCGTCGAAGGCGGGTGCTGGGCCTGCGTTGCTTTTGAAGAAGTCAATGGGCGTGTTGCCTAAGAAGGCAGCGGAACCTGGCGCGAAGGCGGCGGCTGAAGCGGGTTTGAAGGCAGGGGAGGGCGAGTCAGAGGCGAAGGCAGCAGAAGGCGGCGATGCGAAGAGCGTGTCTGGGGTCGATGCGAAGGCTGGACCTGTTGCGTCGTCGAAGGCGGGTGCTGGGCCTGCGTTGCTGACGAAGAAGTCGATGGGCGTGTTGCCTAAGAAGGCAGCGGAAGCTGGCGCGAAGGCGGCGGCTGAAGCGGGTTTGAAGGCAGGGGAGGGCGAGTCAGAGGCGAAGGCAGCAGAAGGCGCCGATGCGAAGAACATGTTTGACGTGGTTCCTAATTCTGCTTCAGTCCCGGATCAGGTCGCCGAGGAAGATGCTGGCGTAAGGAGTGGTGCCACGTCAGTGTCGTGGTTCGGTTTCTTCTAGCCTATGTGTGTGTCGTACGTTGATTTCCTTCCGAAAGTTTTATTGCAGAGTCGAGTGATTTGTGTGAAGCTGCTGAATGGCCTTGTATTGAAGTTGACTTTGTTGCCGTGTTCTTCCTTTTAACAGAGCGCGTGTCGGATCCAGTAATGCTAGTTACAGCTTCCCATAACTGACGTAACGCACTCTAGAGGGAGGTGAGCAGGCGCGGCGTTTCCTATTTTCTTGAACACTTATGGCTGCGTAACTCTTGGAGCATGTCGACATTTCCGGCCGTAGGGAATATCCGCCCTAACGTCGTCATTTTTTGGAGTGTTTCCTTTAAGGTGTCCCGTACGCTCAAACTTGTGTAAACCTAGTATATTCACAGTTCTGTTCAATCAGCAAGTGGTGTAATCTCTTTTAATTGCCGCAAATGGTATTTGGCTTTTGGATGTTGCCTCGAAGAAACAAAGAGGTGCCAGATTCTTCGAGTGCAGCGATGAGCCCAACAAGACGCTATTCGTCCAACTTATCATTTCCCCTCTTGTAGAAACAACTTGGTAGTTCAGGTCGCTTGTTGACTCACTGCGTACGCGAGAATGTGTTGACTGCTCCTTCGTTTTTACAGTTCAGGCTGGCAGCAACCACCTGGAAGCTCACTAGTGTTGTCCCTCTCTCAGTGCCGATTTATCGGTTTTCATGCAATCGTTTCACGGTATCCTTACCGCGAAACGACCGCACGCAAGCCGGCATTTCAGCAGTTCGCCCACGTTTCACCTGCAGGTAGCTGGTAGTTTGCTGAGAAATCTGTTGCAGAAAGCCGCTATTGCAACGCTTGAAAGTATTAGTTGGCCAATTTGTTGGGACATCGTAGATGGACAACGGTCACTGAACTTGAAGCAACAGCGCTGTGACCTAACTGGACGCTGGTGGTCTAGCACTATACGGCATTTCTGGTTTGCCAGCACATGCAGCCGTTTTTTATGAATGCCCTAGAGCTGCTTGCTCCACGCACAGCAATAATTAAGTAGCTGCTACTGCTTTAACACTGAGTGCTGCTATTCCGTATCTTACGAAGAGAGATCAATAGCTTTATGCACGGATGCTTATTCTTGCTGCTGGTGTAGTGTGATGCACTGGTTACTGACAACGGCAGTACACGATACGTGAGCACATTGGAGACTGAGGGAGCCTGCTGTGCCTCAGCGAAGCTCCGCGTCTCTTAAAGCTAGCACAACGTCACCACCCGAATCCCCCTCAACTTTTCTCACAATGGCAAGGAATATTGACGAGGTTTTGGGTGATCAGTCAATGTGGCACTATCGGGGGGCATCATTTTTCAATTTGCGGTGGGCTTTATACGAAGAATCATGTAGCCATTCGGTGTGCTATGAAACGCAGAGAGTAACGGCTTCTCCTGAGCTAGGACTCCACTTTCTATCTTTTTGCCTAGCTCGTTGCTTTTTCGGGGCATTCCCGGTCTTCTTGGAACCAAGAAAAGTAATTCTATTAGTCTTGCAAACAGGTGCATGTTTGTCCAATTCACACTAACTCATTATAAAGAAGATCTTTTCTTTGATTCCTTGTTTCAGCCATGCTATTTTGGTAGTATTGCGCAGTCACTGTAAGGCAAATATGTGCCTAAATTATCAGCATTCACGGATGCAAACGAGCAACAGGTTTGCGATTACGCACTCAATTCAAGTGAGTTTCTTGCAATATCAAGTAGGTAGCTCACTGGTGGCTTTCCTTTTGTGGGTGGGCACTGCGCCCCGAGCCTCAGACGCAACGGTTTCCACTTTTTTTGGCATTATTTGTTAAGAGTGTAACATTCTGAGCCCTTGTGCATGATTGGTAAAGCCTGAGACCCAAACTGCTCAACTAACCCTCGACGTCACGCCATAATTGTTTTTGCAGTCAACCCTGAACCGTTTTTCCTAAGGTGCGAATGCAAGACATAGGTCTTCAAGTGTCATACTTCTATCATGGATAGCCACACAGGTTTTCTTCTGGTGTCATTACGCAATCGTTTAATAGAGTTAAACAATGACTGAGCAATGTACGGTCCCATCTCAAAAGGCAGTGTTTCGGGTGTTCGGTATGTGGTGCTCGGGAGACAAGTGCGGCTTTTACCTTGGACTTTTGAAGAGCATGGCATGTTAATAATAGCGTGCGAAGGAGTTTTAGTTCTACCGGAAAAATGCCGCCACCTGCACAGAGGAATCCAGGAACAGTTGGAAGCTTAGGAGCATGCATGACTAGGATGGGCGGGAAACAATAGCCCTCGAATGAAACACATCGGCTAATCTGTCTTGACAAATTTAAATCAATAACGGAGAAACAATAGAATCCACAACTTTTACAGTGCAGTGCAAATGCCTGGGATCATTCTCGGTGAGAGGCACCTCGCGAAGCCACATTCGACTTTGTAAGGCGGCGTTTCATCGAATGAGTTTCAGTTACTCACACAAAATGAACAGGCGTTGAAATGTACCCCATGATGGGCTCGGTGCAGTGATAGTGAACCTCCTGGCTTCAAGCTGGTTCGAATTCAAGGAAACAGGGGCAGATGCACTGGAAGTCAATCAGTGTTGGCCCGGTGCAGCAGAAACCGGGACATGGGGGAAACGCTTATACGGCTTAGTTTCCTGCTGGGGTGCTTGAAGTCGTCATACTGCTGCACATGCGTAAATGCTGAAGGCATTGAAGCACCTGCTACCACGCAAGTGGAACGCGCGCAGTTGATGAGCAGCCTTTGGACCAATTATTTCTGCCATTCTAAGTCAAAGCATAGCGGCAATAACCGTCTATCGCTGGATAAAATGCTGCTCAGAGTAACTGCTAAACAGAAAATGCACACGCAGTCAAATTTCATGCCAGACACCTACCGCTTACATACACCAGTGACCCATTTTGAGCAAAGCTCCACATATTCTGAGCAACTTCATGTTTGCCGCGTCTTGCGATTCAATAATATACGCTAGTGTTTCCAGATGATCATATTCTGTTGCTTGCTTCAACTTCGTCGCATCATTCCTTTTTTTAGCAATGGCGTCATGACCGAAGCCAGGTCCGGTGGCCACATTATGTGCTTAGCACGTTGCTTCTATTTGTATCAAGAATCTGTTGCATTACAAAGCCTCTTTCACATTCATATGAGGAGAAGCAACAAGCTGCGATCTAAACGATGCTGTTAATTGGCGGCCGTATTCAAAACCTTACATGTTCAAAGCCTTAATTTTGTACAAACAAAAATATTCCGTTAGAGTAGATTTTCTTCCTCATGCAAACCGAATCCTGAGTCCATGGGACATGCACAATGCAGTGCAAGTTCATGAAGAGCTATGCGGAAAAGCGCCAACTGAGGCTCAGACTGTGCAGCTCTTTGCACGTTTTAGTTGCAAGCTTTCGTGAGTACCGACCATATCGCGGAAAATGCTCGCGACGCAATTGGCTGTCCCTTTCCGTGCGTCTTGTAATGACAGGCATCCACCTCCAAAAGTGTTAGTTCCCACAGTGCGTCACAACATAAGCGCAGATGGCCAACAACGCAAACAGCAATGTTGGGAAGAACCAACTGGCTCAGTCTCTGGAGCAGCCCTTTGGCACAGTTTCTGTAACTGCCTTGAACGCCCGAACGGCCAACGCTCCACAGCTACACCACGACTGAGGAAACTATGCGTAATAGCGTGCTATCTCTTGTGTATGCGCGATGACAGTATGATGTCTGTTGTCAGCCCCTCTACGCTGGAGAATCACCTCTTTATCGCACGAAGGAGCTCTTCAACGCTGTGTCACGCGTCTGTGGAGTACGGCCTGCCGGTTCCCACACATTTACCAATGGGCTTCTATGCTGATGCGACTTCTACCAGAGCATGCCTCTCTTGCATTATGCCACTTTTATCGCACTATTAGCCCTAATTGAGGTACTGCTGCTTCCTTCACCGGCTAGTGGGATATATGCCAATTTTCTAGTGTCGCAAATATGTCGCAACTATACTATGTGGGGCCCCCACCTGTGAATCAATCGGATTTGTGGGCAGGCAGCTGATAAAATTGCTACTCACCAGCTCCTCTGCTGCCTGGGCACCTTTCTGCTGGTTAACAATAATGATTCATCCCCCAAAGACGCACATAGATCGCGTAGTGACGTTGCCAAGATGCTGTCGGTGGGAGGACAGGTAACGCCTTTGCCAATCCGGGCTCAGCTCGTTCTAAGTGTCGTCACGATGAAGGGCACGTTTTTTCTCACGTGCCTAAAATGTGTGGAGAATCGTGTCTTCGCACCTTTGCGTCGAGACTGTTGATGGCTGTAACGTTAATTCTATTATCGGCGGTTGGAGGCGCATACCCTACAACGGCATTATGTCCCGAAACACACGCAAGCTGACGTAACCAAAAGCCCATTTTTGTGTTTTCTCCGGCAAACAAATTCTCAGGAAGCCTTGAGCGTAGACAGTGTCAAGATGAATGAGGCGCCCTGCTTAGCTGCTGATATTTGCTAAGGTAGGCGCTAGAGTGCGGCGGGCTCCTATTCATTGAATGAGTCCGTACCTTTTCAAAATGTCAACAGTCAATCGCCCGAGAGGACTACAGGAGGAGTGACTTGCGTCAAAAGCATGTTACCACGTAGCACTTTACTAGTTGTGGGGTCAAGTAAACGAAGAAGAGCTTAACGAAATTATAGTTGAAGCCCGTTGTTAACGCGTCCAGTGCATTGGCTTGTCCTCGTAGTGGGCTATCCCTACACAAGGGTCCTCTACCGTAGCAATACATTTTGGCGACAGGTTGCGCCATCCTCTGTTCCTTTAAACCTTTCGTCGTTTTCGAAGTCTTGGACTGCTCCAGTTTCTTTTGGAATAGCCTGCAGCAATTAAGAGAGTGTGGGCCTGCGGACCTGCCAGATTCCACCTTGCAGATGAAATCGAGAGTGCCTTATCTTTTTCTCAAGCAGGTGGTGCTATGATTTTGGACGTGGGCGCACCATGCAAGGTGCCCCTGAGCTGCAAAGCTGCAGTGCCTTGTATACTTTTCCTGTGGGTTGGCTACTGTGCAGCAATTTTCCATGGTGCGAAAGGGCGCCACTCTTGGCCAAGTTTCTCTATGGTTTCGTTTAAAGAGCCACTTCCTCTCTGCCCTGTGGGGCCTACGAGAGAAACCAAAGGAGAGGCATTTGGAGCCGGAAGCGTCTCCTCCTCCGTACTGAGCCCCGTGGCGAGTACTCAGTTCTTCGTTGGCCGTGGGGCCCATGGCTTTGCCTAATGCCTCTGAGCAGGGCAGCAGTGCAGATTATTTGATGACTGCGAAGTTCGTTTCCCCGCAAAGTGTAACCAGAATTGTGACCTACTGAGGAGAGCAAAAATGTAAAGGCGGCTAGTTTCAAGGGGAAAGTTCTCACTCCTCGGGGCTAAAGCAGAAGCTAAAGGCCGCAGCGGTCGTGTTTGAAGGTGGCGTACCTGTACCCTGTTCCCACATTACACTGAGGCACCTTACGTTCTCGCTCATTGTCTGGGCCCGCATTGCCATTCACTCCCTACTGACAGTGCAAATTATTATTACAAAATACATCTTTATGATTAGGAAAGCGAACAATAAACTACTTGCCTCATTCAGAGTACGGCCGCTGCCAGCCCCGTTTCAATTCGTCCCCACCCTATGCTTGCTTTTCTTCAGTTTAAGCAGACTAAACAAAGGCTCAAATTAGCCACGCGAGAGTAGCTTTATCACAAATGTATTGTTTTAAATCCGTGTTTCCTCCTTTTTAGTGCATCCAGGCCGCAAAAGCTCGCCGTGAACTCGCTGTGGGACTGGATACTTTAACTCAGTGCGGATCAAAATTTTCCCCCTTCACTTTTCCCCGATTTTCGGCTTCCTGGCTTGCCGCCAACTTGCCAATATGCTTTCTAAGCATATATTGTTTTGAATTGTGGGGGTCCCGCTTTAATGTTGGCACCACATTGCCCATTCGGGCAATTGGCAGGTGTTGCCTGCTCTCATGAAGTTTTGCTCACTTCATTGCTAACCACTGCTGTCTTACACGTCAACCAGGCATTGCCGCAAACGAGGCAGACAGGTTGACACAGTCCTAACCTGGCTCGAAATCAAGGTTGGCGCCTAGCCAGTGGAAACTTCGTATGGACATCTAGAACACAATGTCATTACGGCTTCTCAGTGAGGACTGTGAATACATATGAGCACTCCGCGGAACTCACCTGACATTGGTGCACGGCGTCTCTCCCACTTTCAACGGAAGCGATTCCAGTAGCTACTCCCATCTGCCAGCTGCCATAGCATGCACATCACCACAGCGGGGTCATCGTGTGTTGCACTGTGCGGTGAGCAATTTGGGCCGACTAGGAGGGATTTTAGAGTGGTATGAAATCCCGCTTCTATCAGTCAATCTACTGGAACTTTTACGGCAGATAAAATGCCAGTCCGTGTTAATCAACGCGCCGTAGAGGCACGGGAACGTAAAGCAGCAGCAGCTGCTGCAAAGGCAGCAGCAGCAGAACAAGAAGCTGAACGAAAGAGATGGGAAGACAATGATAAACTTGTTTCGCGAAAGCTAGAGAGGAAGGTCAGTAGGTACTGGTAAACGCTCTCCATGATTCAAACGATGAAGGACGCCGATGCGACGCACCGAAGGGCAACGTGATGCAAGGACATGAATCGTGTTATTTGGGTGGGGTCATGCAAATAGTGACACATGCTGTTTGCTTTGCCTTACAGGCAGAGAGTCAGGCTAAGGCTGAAGAAAAAATGCAGCGAAAGATGGAGCTTCGCAAATTGGCGGATGAGGAGATGCAGACGTTGGCAGGAAATTCGACGAAGAAGGTAGGGCTGAGTTTAAGAAGTTGGAAGACGGGAGGGATAAGGTGTACGCACGGCACATGGTGCAGCATTTGCTGCTGCATGTGCTGTTTCGTCCTTCTCAGAATCAGTCCCCTACAAAGCTGACGAGGGCTCAAATCTTGCAGCGGCAACTAAGAGCTGCAGCAATGGAGAAAGAGGCATCTTCACCGTCGGTAGGCTTGTTATGTACGGATACACTTCTGGAAAGGGAATTTGTTGGCGACGTAGCGTTCTCTGCGTTGCATGTTCTTGGGAATGAGTAATGCGTACGAAGTTTTCATGTTGATATGACTCAGGATGAGGGTTCAGTGCTGCGTCTTGAGCCGAATATAAACCACGTAATGAGGGCGGAATCTCTACAGGCACAGTTGGAGGGCAAGAATATTGTTTCGGGTGAGGGCTGTTTCTTTCTCTGAGCGCCCCAACACAGATGTGATATCTGGGCTTCATCATTAGTTCCATCACGGCTTCATCACCTATCTTTTGGCTGTGTACAGGATATTACAATTCAGCTTTGGCAACCTTTTGTGATTGGTGTATGGTGCAGCTTCAAACTTAGACGATGCTCTTAGCCAACTGGCTTTGTCGGAAGCCGGCGGTGAGGACAGACATCCAGAGCGCCGAATGAAGGCGGTGAGACATTGCACCTTACCCTTTTCATTGGAGCACTTTGCACATTTAGCACGTGTGAGCCTATTGCCGTAGACTTTTTGTTGTTTCTGTCGTGCTGCAGCTGTAGCTGGTCTTCGCTACTTTGTTGTGTGCGCGTTTGGTTGTACGTCGGTTTTTCCGTGTGCCTTTGCGTCTATGCGACAATTAGGCCTACCGCGCGTACGAAGAGCAGATGCTGCCTCGCCTTAAGGCTGAGAACCCAACGCTGAAACGGTCACAGCTTTTAGAGCTGCTTTCGAAGCAGGTACATTTCATGCTGCCTGCTACGCGGCATTGCTGTGTGTTTGTGCTGCATTGCTCTTCATGATGGAAGGCTCACTCTACCGCATTGTGATTGCTTTTTGGTCTGATTTGTATTTATGCAGTGGAAGAAGGCTCCCGAAAATCCATTGAATCAGTCAAGCTGAAGCTTTTTGAGAGCAGCAGCGTGCATTTGTTGCTGCGGAACCGACCTGTGATGTACGTATTAGAGCAGCACTTGCATTTGGAGCTGCGGACCTGTGTGCATCCACGGGCTACGTTGTAGACGCAGCTTTTAAGGCTCAGCCACCGTCAAAACCCCAGCTCACCAAAACCATCTCGCGGAGGGGATCGACTGTTGAGCCGGCCGCAAGACCCCACTAAAAGAGCAGGCAGGAGCCCCTCCCACCCGATTGCGTTGTTTGCGTGGAGCCCAAATTTCGGTTCTCCCGTTGCTGGACGGAGGATATGCAGTAGTTAGCGCTTTGTAGGGAAAGAAGGCGACCGACAGCTGCAACTCCAATAGAATAAGAGAGAATCACAGTGCGTGCAACCGTGTACTCAAAGCACGCATGTGACTTGCTAGGCTATGTAGAGAGCAGTTCTGCCTCTTCACCCACGGAGTCTCTCAACGCATACTTGCTGGGTTGCTGGGTCAGTACTTGTCATTTTACGTACTATGCACTCGAACTACTCTGCCGGAGCTGCTACGATAGACATTTACTCTGTCACGAAGCCTATTATCTTGAATGGTAGGAATCACCGGCGGCCGGCCGGAGAGTGCGCTGAGAGTGCGGCACTTTTTGCCAGCGCTACATAGTTAGCAGGGGATTCCTGCAGAACCGAGCAAGCTTGGCTTCACATGGCTACACAGGCCACATTAGGTACGCATAGGACAAGCTGGATTCCAATTCGCTCGCTGTTCTGTCAGTACACCTTGGACCATGCTGAGTCTACATTACAGTGGAGCACGACGCGGCTCGCCAGTGTCTTAAGGGGCTCGCCATCACTGTTAGTTATTTTCCGGCGCGTTAAAGACTAGTGGTGGAGGTTTCTACAGTTTTTGGTTCATGTAGTACCAACATTAGGCTCCGCTGCAGCATCTGAGGTTCCCATTGCTGCCTCTCTTGTTTTCGTCCCTGCGGTATCAGGGTCAAAGCAACCCTCTCCATGTTCACTTGGCTCGAGTGGGCGGCTTCGTGCTTGCGCATTTGGACTGTTTACCACTGCTACTGCGGGGACATTCGTGTGTGTTGCCTCCGTGGGGTGTGCAGTAGTAGCAGTGACTGCGCCGTGAGTAGCACCGTCCACATCTGACGACCGTGCTTGGGCCTCTGCCGAATCACTGCGAGCGTCTGATACGCACGCAGACAACTCTGAATGCAACTCTACGGTGAGGGTGCCTCTTGGCGCCGACTCTCGATGACCACGTCCGGTTCCTTTCGAGGGGCGGAGGTTGAGAGCCCCCGCAAAAGCTGACGACGCCGCGCTGCCGGTGCCCTTCCGCCGCGAACGTGCAGCAGACAGACTTGAGCGCCCAGCGCGTTCTGTGGACGAAAGGCCTTCGCGCTTTCTCTTGTCGTTTGCTATCATAGGGTAGGCTGCGGGAGGAATACTGCTGAACAACGGCATCGACTGAGCCGCGCGGTGACGCTCCCGAAGGACTTCCCAAGCTGACGGATTTGAGGATGCGACGGTGCGCAGGGTGGATAGACGGGCTGGTGGCAGCGCACGGTCCGCGAACAGCTCATGGGCTGCCTGCCATACACTTCGTGCGACGCTGCCTAGAGTGCTTGCCTCTCCTCCGTCGTACTCAGATCCCTCCTCCTCATAGAGCTCTGCCCTTCCGTCTTCAAGCTGAATTATGAGATCGTTTTCCTCGTTCGCACGTTGCAAATACAAAGTGGCTTCTTCGTGTAGCCGTCGACTGTCGCCTTCAGGTGTATCGGCACTATCTTGTGAATCGTGGTCTGAAATCGCCTCAGAAGGCTCTCTATCTGTTGACATAGCCTGCTCCAGGTGTTGCAGCACTCGCGAGACGCCTGATGCCAGCAAGCCCGTGACGCTCCGTCCCAGCCTCTTTCTGGTGGTGGTCCCAGCCTCCTCCACATGAGCAGTGGTCGCTTCTTCACAGCTTTGCGGACTCTCTGCTGTATTCCTGGGGCTACTCCCGTCACAGAACGGAGCAGACCCTTTGCCAAAGCTGCGTGCCCCTTTCCTTAAGCCAGCATCCGATGGGTCAACTTGACTCTGTTTGCTTGTGGAGAAGAGCGGCTTATCTGACGGCGTGCCATTCCTGTTCTGGGCAGCCTGCAGGACACCGGTGCTAGCCTGAGGGCACTTTTCATGACCTCTCGGGGGGGAATTACTCCGTGGGGAAGCGCTTGCCTCGTGCTCATCCAAATTTTTCCTGAAGGCCTCTAAGCTCTCCAGTTCGTCTACTCTTGCAAGGGCGCTCGCGTAATTCTCCCGAGTTTTGATAAGCTGCACCCGGAGCCGCTTCAGCTCGCGGTGCTGTACCTGCAACCATGCAGTTGACAACGTTAAGCTACACTGCAACACAAGTCTTTTGCGTCGCTTATACGGTCATACTTGACTAAATGGGATTCGTCGACACAACGTGAAGAACAGAAAGCGAACTACTCCTCCATGGAGTGACTACTGTGCGCAACCACTCTTCTACTCAACTGCACTGCGAAACGCAGCAAAAGGGAGCAGTTTTGCTAACTTTGTTTCGTTCTATAAGAATCTGGAGAGCCGTTTGATACTCTTCAATGCGAAAACCCCCCGCGGCCGCCACGTCCTAAGTAAGCACCCGTAAGCCACAAAAAGAACACAGGGAAACATTTTGATGCCAAACTAATCGGTCACAGATCACTCTAGCCGCGCTAGAAGGTGAACCTAAGCAGCTAAGGATACAAAGGGACACCGTCGAGCTGCGTTGCCGACTCACTGCTGCCTCAACTCGGGCTACGTTGACTTCTCCTTTAAGCGCCTCATTTTCCTTCTTGAGAGTCGCTGCTTCCTTAGTTACCTTTTCTAGCTGCATCCGCAGCTCCTCCAGTTCTCGCTGTGGCCGCATAGAACACACGACGGGAATTCAGTGCTCGCACGCCGATTCATGGAAGATTTGCTCATAATGATGTCACAAAATGCCGCATGGATACGCTTCAAGCTCATGCCATAATCTGCAGAAAAAATAGTGTCACCTCTTTCGCAGTGACCTTCGTTTTGTACTCCTCCACATGGTGGCGGTGTTCTGCAACGCTGTCTTGAATACCGCTTTGGATCTGCTGCAGCGTTGCCTCCAAGTCATCTCTCTCCTGAGCCGTCGTCAACAATGCCGTTTCGCATTCTCGAAGCTTCGCCACGAGAAAAGTCTTCACCTAAAAACGAGAGGCAGGTAAAGCCTTCACTCACGCCTAGTTTTCTACTTGACAGGCTTACCGTCTATTTCGACGAAATAGACAGTAAACTACATGAAGGGTACGGAGTAATCATTGGTGGGGAAGTACCTGTTGCAAGTTTGTTATCATCGCCTCCATATCCTCTTGCAGTAATCTGGTGGCCGCTAGTTCGGTGCGGGCATCGGCAGTCTCCGCTATATCGCTTTCCACCTTCAGGATTCGCTCGAGCTCCGTTGAAGCGTCAGAACCTTTGAATATCCAGGAGCCCAGAAATGCCCGACCAGGGGTCCTCGTGCTTTGCACATGAGGCAGGCCTGTTGCCAGATCTACACTACCACTTGTGTCTTCCATGCCAGCAGCCGCCGACTTCGTCGTTTGACGGGTAGCTACCATTGGCGCGAAGCGAAAGGAAGCCATTCCGACCCCAGGCGTGCGCCTGCTGGTACCTGACGTGGGGTCCATATGTACCCCTGCGGAATTCGATTCCTGGACTTCTGGGCCCCAACTAGTCTCTCGCTTTACGCCAGAACTGCCACCTTCCATCGCTCGACCACTAGATGCAGTGTCAGGTGTCTGGGTAGCTCCTATTTGGCGCAGGCATTCGCTGCGGGAAAGGCGTTCATCAGCTGCAGCTGCAGCGTGCACGGCTTCCGCGTCTAGGTACCCGTGAGCTCTGCGGGTGTAGGCTCCCCACTGTACCTTCGACCCGAAGGACTTTGTGAAAGTGATGGGCGCTGATGGGTATGCTATGCGACTACTTAATCTACCACGAATTCCCTCTACGCTCCTCCCAGAGGCACTGAGAACTGATGAATGCAGCGTCGGGCCTCCGCTAAGAGCAACTGCAGCGTCACTTCGGGCGTCTTGCTGCGTTACGCGGCTGCCTACTGGCAGTCTTTGGGATCCAGCAGCCTCTCCATGGTCCCAGCCCCAGCCGTCTGAAGCAGGACAGTCACCGGGGGCAACACTTGCCGTAGAGCATTCCTGGTGCAATATTCCAATGCTCGATACAGGACTGTGCGGTCTCGGGCAGCTTCTGCCAGGATGCCGATGCGAAATTGCTGGTATGGGTGGGGAAGCTTTAGACGAGTTTAGGGCCGTGCTGATGGGGTGGTCTGAGCGATCTGGCGGTTCTCGAGCGATGCTGTCGCGAAAAGACATACTGGAAATACCCCTCTCCAGAGGACAAGGGCCGTTACAGCATAGAAGCACAACTCCTCAGTAGCATCCTCGCAGCGATCCAAAGTTTAATCTATTGGAATACGCGAGCTCAGTCACTACTGAATAGCATTGCCGACGTTCCGTCGCAGCGCACCCCATATATCCAGGAACCCACTGACAACCAAGTCGGGAGATGCCCATACAACGCTTAATAAGGTGCCGCGCTAGTAGAGGGAGCCAATACTCGAGAGCATTTGGCGTTGTTCATCCCTAGGATTAGGGCTGCTGCCCGGTGAGCCACTGCTGCAGCCGCTGGGAGCCGTGTAATCGAGTGCCACTACGTATTCGTCGGAGGTTATATTCTCCGTCACCTTCACGAACTAATTCTAATGCTGTAATAACATGTAAAATAAACTATTCCAACTTTGGAGTGCTCCGATCATGCTTCGTAGTGCGCATGAGACACTCAGATGCTTTCGCGAAGTCAAACGGCAAAAAATGAGTGTACCAAGGCCTTTTCTCCAATTTTTTAGTAGTATTCTGCATACTTCCAAGATTTTATCTTCGTGTGTGTGTGCTGGATAGCAGTAAGCTTCACAGGATAGGATAGAGACGGGATGACGCAAGTAAAGTGTTTGCGATCTGGGCGTCAAGGCCAAACTAAATAACCATAATGAAGTCTGAGTTGTAGGACTGCTGAAGGAAAAAGCTTAAAAAGGTCGTGTCATTACTCCTCTACTTGGCATTCGACTACGTTTGCATGACAACGGCTCTAAGCCTGTACAGTCCAGTCTTTTCACATCTTCTGAGCCACATAGGAGCGTTTCACTCAGATATTGGAAAAATGCCAGTGCTTGGTAAGTTTAAATGCCATAGACGCTCACAGACGTTCTCCGTATGGTGGTTACATCACTACCGTACGCTGTGAGTGCAGCCGTCCCGCGCATGTGTTCGTTTCTGATGTGGCAAAACAGTTGTTTCCGCAGTACCGTAGTGTCAGAATACGGTGAGCTGCAAAGGGGAAAGTAAAATTGATCACCTGGGAGCCAATTGCCACCCTGCACAGGACTGGCAGTTTCCGCGACTGCTGGTTCCCCAAAATCGAAAGCAATGCTGGACGGTCGCAAGCAGCGCAGGATCTCCTCTACTTTAACTTAAAGCTCTGCAGTCTTGGTCTCTTTTCATGCCGTTGTATACGCTCTTTCAGCCTTATACTTGGGTTTTGCTCTCGCTCTAGCTGCCCACTTCTTCCTCACTTCGAATTAACGGCAGCTCGGTAGTCCTTTATTTCAACGGTGGGCCATAGATTCTGAGTCATTTGCCCTCAGTCTACTTCTTAATTTTCCCGAGGCCCGTATCTTTTGTCGGTATTTTTTAAGCTGCCTCTACGTGTCTCACAGCTCTGGACTCACCGTTTCGCCACTGCCCGCTGGCTGTAGTCCCTCGCCTCACTACTTCAATACTTTCAGACCGAAATGGGGTCAAGGAGCCAAACAAACCCTTAATAATCAAAAGAATCAAATCAATTTTTTCTGTGGCCTCTGCAAAGCCTTAGGTGTCTTGCACACTGCACCGGCGACACAGGGAGCCCAACTCCTCAGCCTTCCAGGCAAACACCCGTGCTACAACAGCTAGGTTTCCCTAGCTATAGATTTTCTAACGATACTTGGTGTGTAGAATTGTAAATATTGCAACCTTATGGGGTTGTGCTTGTGCGACGTTGTAGTGCTACGCACCGCATTGTCCCCCACGTGTCTTTCCAGTTCAGGCACCTTTTGTTCATACCTGTCGCTACTTACTACAGGCGATTTTAAACACTGAGGAGGGCGTAACCAAAAGCATTGTAGCTCCCCGTTTGTAGGGATACATCTGTCTCCTTCCAATGTTTGTCCCTCGCAGCGTGAGCTTGGGGTGGACCACTTCCATCGTCTCAGGTACAAACCCTGAGACGTCTTATAGAGAACACCAAGCACTGCGTGTCTATGAGTAAATATTTCTGTGTGTATATGACCTTAACTCATCCTGGCAATCCACAGCTGAATTATGTGGCCCGAAAGCTCATTCCTCAGCCATTTTCTAGTGCTGCGCGTTACAGCTAGCGTGAAACTCCAGGTACCAGAAGTAGTGTAGCTGGGCATGAAGCTTACTAGAATCTAGAACAATTGCTGAAGAAACGTAGATTGGTGCTCAGAACAGAAAAGGACTAGAGTGCTTTTGCTCCCGCGATGTGTATTTTGTCTCTCGCAAACGGATGGGCATTAGTAAGGCGCTGAAGGCACTGTTCATCCGGTGGAAATGCATAACAGCCATTCCCATTTCTGCATGTGAAGCTGAGTTTGAGCAGTGCTCAAGCAATGGGTAAATAACGTCTACGGATCTCCTGCCCCAGCGCTTGGTCGAGGCCGACGCCCGCGCTGCAAAGGCCGCTATTGCTCGCGTTAAGCTACATCTTTGATGCCACCTCCGCCAATTCATATGTATACTACTGCAAAACCGCCGACACCTTCCCCAGCGAAAGCCGCTGAACCCTCCACTAATTATATTTATCGTGATCGTATCTAAATGGCACCGAGAGGTCCGCCCAGCATACGTACTTCACACAGCGTGTAGCACCAAACACATTGCTGCAGAATACTATTGTCTCGATTCTACGAAATATCCAGGAAGACAGATTCAGAGCTCGCCATCAGAAGCCACCATCCGTACTGTGCAGGATGTCACTGGAAGGCTGTGACTCGTCGTTTGCCCCGTTACGTCCGTCTACACAGAAGTCATGAACAATAAAATGCTGTCGATCCATTTATTCTAGCTAGAAAACAAACTGGGCAGCGAAGATTGCGCGCATGCGAGGCATAGGGCAGAGCAGCTGCCTTCCTGTCTTGAACAACAACTTGGGCTTGCGGTGTCTTTGTTGCAGCTCTCAGGAGGTCTTCGCAGCGTTGAATTTGAATACTACTCCGTAAAAAGCATCATGGGCTCGCAACTCCATCTTATTTTTATTAGCTGTGCGTCTCTTTGTGCCTACACACGGCCCCAGCAATGCATGCGTCTTCAAGCTCGACAGGCGGTGATCCATTTGAGCTTTTATCTCATGCGGCATTTAAGCACCTCTTCCGTCATGGTGCCATCGTTAAGCAGCATGAACAAAGTCATTTCTGTAGTATTTTCTTCTGAAGTACGTTCTGCGGCTTCCCCCTAGGGTAGCAGTTTCGTCTTTCTTCTGCTGTCCGCCGTGCTTTCTGTTCCGATTTCCTCGATATCTTCTTCTTTGGGTTTCACCGTGCGGATTGAATATTCTTCACGAATCTGGGTTAACTTAATGTCAATAATCCCTGTGTGCCGTCTTGCATTGCGCCTTCTACTGGTGGCCTGAGTCCCAGACTCACTAGCAAATGAAAGCTCAGTCTTTATCATCATACGCCCTGTTCCCTGTAGGAGGATTTTTCGCGTGTAACGGCGGCGTAGTAGCTGTGGCCGTGGAGGCGAGTAGAGGCATCTGAGGGGTCCCATTTGGAGGCCTCATCGCGCTCTCTGCCGTCCTGCGTTTTCTTCGTCTTGTAGGGCCTTATAGGGCCCCCAAAAGGAAGAGCACGTGTAGTTCACTCGAGGACATGGACAAGGACGGCTGCCACAGCCAGCAAGGTCCGAGTGAGCCTGTCGGCTCAGGAAGGGTACCACAGTTAACCCCCTGCGACAGCAAGAAAGCTTTTGCATGCGTTGTTTCGGGGGTTGACAGTGAGCATGATGAGACGAACAGTGACTCCTCTTGGGCTCTGCGGGCTACGATATTGCAGTTACGTTCACGAGGTAGGGGTCCTTGGGGGGGCTGCAAGCTGCTCCTTGACAGGGGCTCGCAGCGTCTTTTGGGCAGCTCGAGCATGAGCAGCATCCCGACGCGCAGTCGACTTTTATCTGCCAATTGTTATTGGCGGATGCGATCCCAGTACATGAATTTAAGTGGTCCAGGTTTCTTCAAGACGTCGTACCGCTACAGAGGCCACGAGGGTTGTGTGAACGCCATCAAGTAAGCGCATGCAGTAGTCACCTATACACAACGTGAAGTCAAGTGGGTTTGATGTTGTACACGTATATACTCAGCTTGGCCTGCTTGGATGCACCTATTGCCATCTCTAAAGCTGTTTCGGTCATCATGCTCGTCATTATTTGTGTCTGTCCGTCAGCTTCATCTAAAGTGACCCTCTAGTATTTTCCTTTCTCTGTTTTCGCGGCTCCTCCCGCCATAGCATCATGTGCGTGCTTCTGTGCTTGGAGCAAAGGTAGTCCTTCTATTGATCGACTATCTATATTTCAGCATCACGAAGTGACGCATCTTAGCATGCGCCCTTGGAGTGTGTGTTTATTGTAGATTCCACCCTACGCAGCCCTGGCTCTTCAGCGGGGGCGATGACCTCCGCCTCCTCATATGGGAGCCTCGTGTTTGGCCGCGTACGCCCAAAGCGGTGCTGCCCACAGAGCACTCTGATAACATATTTTGCATTGATTTTGATAGTAAGTAATTGCCCTCTCTTCACACTTGAATTCAAACACTGTATGCCTTTCAGTGGCAGCGTATTTAAATGGTACACTTGTTTCTCTTGTATAATATATAATATTTTTAATCACATGTGCATGTTAATCCGTACATGAATGCATACAGGTTGTATGTTTGTATCTTTTGCACGTGTTTATGCTTGTGCGGACATATGCAAGTACTCCTCTGTACCTTTGAATAGTAACGTATTTACGTGCTCCACATATTTGTATGATCATGATTTTATTTGTAGTCATGCATGCGTGTCACATTGTCTACCTCATTGGCATCCTAAGTTCGCGTGCATAGAAAAGGATGCATATGTACATATACGCGAAGATGCTCGTCGTGTATGTGTCGTGGCTAAGATGCTTTTCATCTCAGCGAATGGTAAAGCACTGACTTAGGCGGCTGCGCACAGTGGTATCACCATCATTTTGCGGGTCCATGCACGAATTCATCTATATATGTAGATGGAAGACATCCACGTGTAGTACTAAGTATGTATCTATGTACTATTTATGTATGTATGAACGCAGCTTCATCTGTATGTATGTGAATAAATGTAAAGCCACGTGAACTGTGTAGACCCCAATGTGCGCGGTAGCCCACTTGCGTATTCGTGCCCGTGTCTGAACGCACAAGGCTGCGCAATCATCAGCGAAACTTGTGCGGATGAGCAAAGCATGCTCATATGTAGAAGAACATATACAAGTACCCATTAGCGATTTGTACAGAGTAGAATACTCCACACGTATTGCGCAGGTGAAAAGGTAACTGCTGGCTGCAGCTATATGTTGCGTGGGTGCTATGAAGAGAGGTTCAAAGCTCCAGCAGTCATTTGCTGTTTCTGTTGCTACCGCTACTGTTACTGCTGTTGTTGCTGCAGCACTGGGGAGCCGCGCGTTGACAGCGGCGAACGACGGCTTGGTCACTCGCATATCCCTGAGTTCTGCTGCTGCTACAGCTGAGGCTTCTGAGAGTCGCGATTTCTATTCTATTTACGGTCGGCTGCACGCACCTTCAGTGGAAGAGATGCGGTCTCTATCGCTTCCATTGACTCACCCCGAGGCGTCCACCAGGCTGTCCGTCACTGAGTCCGGAGATGCATCCGCCACTGCTACTGATGCCGGTGTAGCTCCGGCGACGACAGCAACAGCTGCAGCAGCAGCTGCTGCTGCGGCGGCGATTGTTCGGAATAACCTGGATATTTTGGTTGCAGCGGACGAAGAACTGATCCTGTTTCCACGCTCGCGGACGCGAGCCTGTTTTGAGGCCAAGTTTATTGACACCGCAGGACAGATTGCCGCTGCCGCACTCGAGTCTGGCTTTGTTGCACTTGCAGATTTCAGGTGGGATGCTGACTGTTACTGCGCATATGTTGTGTTTGTGCTGTTGCTGCTTACTCTATCCTGTGCATGTGTTGCTGCTGACGGCTCATTGCTTTCTTACTGCGTTCCCGTGTGCCAGTCTCGTTCAGTCCTTGGTTCCAAGTTTCTCTGCTCTTTTCTGTGGAACTACGCGCATACTTGGCGAGGAGGGCCGTGTTTGCTGCTGTATTTGTGTCATAGAGAGCGGCCTCTGGTGACACATCCAGTCATGCGGAACACCGGAGACTTCACCAGTGTCGACCCCCACATTCCCCGCCCCTACCACTTGGCGTACGCAGGCAGCTGTGGGGCTGGGATTCTCGTGAGACAGACAATATCTGAACCCTAGTTGGCGTAGCTCTGAAACTGATTTCCTAGACCTAAACGGTAGCGTATCACAGCCACTTTGTGCACCGAGAACTGACTCGTGGGGTCCGGATCCATATATTTGCGGTCAAGCTTTGAGTTCTAAACTATTCAGTAAGGTGGAGATCGTCGTGCAATTCTTTCACATATCCAGGCTCCACTATAGCCCTTTATTTGCCACACCGTTTGTTGTTTCTTTTCTTTTCACCTCTGGTCCACTAACTACGGATTACGTCCTGAAGAATAAGTTATCGAGTAATGATATCAGTTGATGAAGACATCACCTCATTGTGAAGTTGCGTTTGCTGCGGATCTTCTAGGACTTACGAACCGCCCGGCCATTCATGAGGTTGAGGGTCCCTGCAGTAATTGGGGATGCCGAAGGGGAAGATACGAAACTAAGTACTTGGCGCCGAAGCCGCATCATTAACAGCAGCCGCAGCAGGAGTCGCAGCAGCTGCAGCAGGAGTCGCTGCAGCAGCAGCAGTAGCAACAACAGCAGCAGCAGCAGCAGCGACAGCAGTGGCGGCAGCAGCGGAACCTTTAGTGCCTCAAGGCACGCCGTGGCCAGTGGCAGCAGTAGCGACACGCGTAGCCGCAGCAGCAGCAGAGGCCACGGGAGCAGCAGTCGCAGGAGCCGCTGGAGCTCATCTGGCTCCCGGCTATACGAGGAAGTCCATGAAATGATGCGCATCCCGAACCGATGGTGCGGATGGAGATGGCATCGCGGGAGAAGGGGACGAGAAGGCTTGCGCACGTCTTCTGCGGGAGACACGGCTGGTAGTGGCTCAGCCGCTGTTGTTGAGTGCCCTTCGCCGGTCGTTAGATCTGCAAGGCGCAGGCTCAACAGCCGTGGCGACAGAGACAGCAGACAGAACATCCGCAGCAGCAGCAGCAGCAGACAGAGCAGCCGCAGTCACAGTAGCAGCAGCAGACAAAACAGTCGCAGCGGGAGCAGGCAAAGCAACAGCAGAAACTGTCAAGGCAGCCGCAGCAGCAGCAGGCAGAGCAGCTGCAGCAGCAGACAGAGCAGCCGCACCAGCAGTGGAGACAGCAGTACTCAGCGGCCGGCGGACACACAGGGAGTGAGGCTAGGGAGGGGGGGACGCCGCAGCCTAAGGCTGCTGAGGGGAGGAGGGAATCGCAATTTGAACACCAAACCTTTTTCGGACACATCAGACGCAACAGCAACAGCGGCCGCTAGTAGCGTCCGTAGCAGAAGCGTCAGCTTCAGCAATGGAAAAGGCAGCAGCAGCAGCAGCCGCAGCAACAGCAGGTCACCAGACGGCGACTCCGCAGAAACAAAAAAGGAAGTGTCTTCTACAAGCGGCAAAAGGCGTTGTATTCGGAGCAGCAGCAAGTGCAGCAATAGCGGTAGCGAAAACAATAGTAGCAGTAGCATTCGTGCCAGAGGTTCTCCACACACAGAGCATAGATTTCGGTCGCAGCACGCAGTAGCAGCAGTGGCTGCTGGTACCTCACCGGTGTCTTCCGAGACGCAACAGGAGCAGTTGCAAACCCGTCAAGAAACAAGTATCAGAGGAACTCCACAGGGGCATTCACTGAACGTTAACGATTCCCAAGAGGAGCAGCAGCAGAACCAGCTGCCTCAGCGGGAAGGAACATCAAGTTCTAGATCACGAAGACTTCGACGGCGAGCGGCAGCAAGAGATACTGCGGTTGCATTGCGTCTTGTAGGAGCGAGCCTTCGACCAGGGTCAGGCATTTCCCCTGCGTACGCTCTTGCTGCTCTGGCCGCTGCAGGTGAGTCAGCAGCATCAATGTTGAGCGTTGGCTCCCCTCCGGGGTCATCTCGTCGCAGTTCTGCAGTAGAGAGTTCTCTCGGGGCTTCTCACGAAGAAGGGGCCCAAGCATCCGATGTGCCACCTACTGCTGGCGTTCATACCAGAGCTAGCAGCAGCAGACGCAGCCGTGGCTGCGGGGGGACGGTTTCTGGTGCTGCTGGTGGCAGGCCACGTACCTCGTATGGCCAGGCCCTGATGGACGCCTTTAACCTCGAATTCGATGAAGCCGGGCAGCTGAGGCGAAGAGGTGGGCCGCTGCAGGCTTGGGGGGGCCCAACCTTCGTAAGTGGACAGAGAGAGGGTGACCGCCGCACAGACGAGGCGTCCTCCTCTCCTGCCGCTCCTGCTGTTAGCGCAGGGGAGACAGCTGCTACAAGAACCGACACCGCGGCTGATGCTGTTGTTGCAGCTCGTGAAGGAGGTAGTGGCTTGAGCAGCTCTGCTGAGAGGCTCTCTGGCTGTAACAGCCCTTGCCCTGACGAAGGTCGATGCCCGAGGAGGCGTTCCCGCGGGAGACTTTCCCGTGAACGATCTCACGATGAGCGGTCGCAGGGAGATCGTTCCCAAGACGGTCAATCAGCAGCGGGTCGGTCGTCGGGGATAAGGTCACGAGCTCGTTCCACAGATAGCGAATCCCGGAGCCGATCCTCGGGTGGCCGATCTAGACAACGATCCTTGGGAAGGCAATCTCGGGGTCGATCTTCGGATCGACCTCGAATTCGACCAGCGGATCACGCCATGAGTGGTGCCTCAGCTGAGATTCGTGCAGCTTTGCGTGAGGCTGAGGCTGTTGCTGCGCAGCTGCCGGCCATTCGTTTCCCCACGTATAGGACAGTGTCTCGGGAACCACTAGGGGCCCGAAAAGTATATGAGGGCAAGCGTTTAAGCGATGTGCCCTTTGTCGAAATGATTGACAAAATCGTTTTTTCCTGGGACGGAAAACTGCTACTCGCCATTCGCAGGAGGAAAGAGCCGCTGTTGTACAGTACAGACTGGGAGGTTAGCAGAACCTTAAGTGCACGTAGACTCAAAAGGAAAGTTTCCTCTGCTGTGTATTGGCTAGACAGAGACTTAGGTCTGGACTGATGTTGTCAGGTTCTAATTCTGTACGTTCTTGAATTGGTATCTGTGTGTATCGCATCCATGCAATGCTGTATTTACGTCGCCTCCGTACAATGCACAATGCCCATGTGCTCTAGCACATTTGCATGTGGCAACCTGGATGCTGTGTGAATGATGCCAAGGCTGAGTCGCTGATTTAGCAAGTTTAAGCACTGGTTCTTTGTGCGTTCATGTATGTTTGTCTTCTCATCATCGACGAGCCATTCTGTTGTGTCGTTGAGTTCGACTCTTTTTCTTTTGTTTTTGTGTTGCGCTTCATCAGTTGCCACTGTTCGAGCTGCAGAGTGAAGGCTACACAAACGTGACCACCATGAAGGGAGGATGTTTCTTGACTGATATGAAGCATGTGGCTTGCGGCTCTGAGGACCTCCAGGTGAGATGGACGGAACCGATTATGATGAGGCTGATAACACTTTGCATGAGCTTAGCTGTAGTGTATTGTCCATGCTTGCGTGTATATATGCACCGATGTGCTGTGTATGCAACCACACTGTTACTGTCTGCGGTGAGCTACACTTGGCGGCAAGGCGTTGCTTCCGTGCTTTGCCTTCTTTGCTGTACTTGATCCTGTGGTGTTTTCGCCTATTTGTGTGCGTGGCTCATCGTTTGGCTGTTCGTCTTCTTTGAATCTTTGCCTACACCTACGTACTGACGAATTTGTGCTTTTTGTAGACAACGCATTTTTACTCTCAAACTGTACGTTGATGTTCTCGTTTTGTTCTTTTCCTGGTGCATTACTTATTAAGTCGACGGTTCACTTAGTTGTCTTTTGTCTCCCTCCGTTTCAGGTTCACATCTGGTGTTTGCCAACGCCTCTGCCGGTGAAGCCTACGGCAACAAAGCCTCTCAGGCGGCTTACGTGTCTGAGGGGTCATCTATGTGTAGTCAATTGTTGTGCGAGGTGACATATATGTATACAGTACATACAAAATGTAGAATAATTTTTCTTAGGGCGAGCGATTACACGAAGAGGTACTCTCTGCGCATTCCGAGAGGGGAAGGTGCACAAGCTGGCCGTGACCCTGTGTATGGTTGTACTCACTAATCTATGCATGCGTACGTATATTTGTACGTCCAGATATTCCTGTACTTATCCATTTTTTGTATGTTTGTGGACATTTTTGTGGATAGGCGCGCCTGCGCGTGTCCGTATGCGCTCATGTATCTATCTGCATTGGAAATTGTGCATGATTTTTTTATGAATGTATTTGCCTGGGCGTAATCATCTGCGGACTCATGCTTCCCCTGCTGCTGCTGCTGATGCTCTTCAGCCCTGCGCCACAGAGTCCTTTAGGCCTGTGGGGCCCTCCAATGCTGGCCACCAGTGGGGTTGAGAAGATGGTGAGAGTTTGGACATGTGAATACAGCAGAGATGAGGACGACTGCGATAGATACCCTTTTGATGGACGGTAAGATGCAAATATAAATACAACTGTTGATCTGACAGCGTTGATCTGACGGCGTGAACATGAGCCGGAGCGAACGTCGAAGTAAGAAAGCTAAGGACAGATGAAAACTAGGACAATTTTATGCAGATGTTGCTACGAACAGATGATAGATATGGAGAGCTAGACAGACAGATGCATATTGGCGTATTAAGCTCTGAGCTATGAAAACAACGAGGGAGACTTTAGTTTTGTACCTTTTGGTGCAAAGGGAGAGGTAGGTCTTAGCCTAGTGTTATACAGAACAGCATTTATACAAAGCAGCATGAGGGTGAAGGCAACCGTAGCGTATGGCACGAAATTTGTACTGAAGAATAGATGCAGACAAGAGCAGCGAGCCACAGGAGCTACGCAGAGAAAGAAAATGTAGGGACGAACTGATAGTAAGGGACTGAACAGTGGGAGACGACGGCGACGGCGAGCGTGCCTCATCCATCCCTTCTTCATGTTTCTTCCTCCTGTTGCGCTTTGATGGGCTGGTTGATTGCGTGGTCAGCTTGCTGGTTGCTGGTTATGCACGCCTAGGAGTTACAAGGCTACCTTCACCGGCGTTTTTCGTTCTTGTTTGTTTGCTTTTCACCACGTAGCCATTCGTTCCCTGCTTTTTTCTTCGCTGCGTAGTGATTCCGTTTGTTACGTCTGCAGTCTGCCCACTACGCCGTTTTATTCGCATGCATCATAGACTCATATTTGTTTGTCTCTGTTTCCCCGTGCTTGCGTTTGTTAGTTTCATCACACAAGAAACGACGGAAGATTTTGTGACAATCGCCAGATTCAACAGAGCCACTCCCGCGTCAGAAAGGTGCTGTTGCTGCGGTTGCTCATGCTGCTTCCTTGTTTCGTCGCTGCTGCTACTACGCTTTGCGTTGCTTTTCGTGCTGCGTCGACACTGCAGTTCGTACTATTTGCACTTATTGCTGTCTGTCGTGCGGTTGTCCCTTCTACAATGTTTGCATGCCGCGTAGCTTCCGATTTTTGCTGTCATGATTCCGCTTCTAGTGCGTTTGTGTGTCTCGGTTTCTGCGTTTTGCAGTGTTTTTTTCCGTTTGTGGCTCTCTGCGCATCCCATTTGCGTGGATCTACCCCGTTTTGAACACTGGTGTTTGGTCTCTCTGCTCATTCGAGCCTCTTTCCGTTTATGTACACTCCGTCCTCCCTGCGTCCGTCCACGAATGTATATTTCACTCGCTTGCTTCAAGTTCGCCATTGGGCAGTGCTCACCAGTTCATTTACTGTTCTGCATGCTTACGATTTGTATGCTATCATTCACTGTATGCTTTTCTGCGTGTGTCATTTACTTGATGCCGTTGTTCATCTGATTTGTTTGCCACAGGCCTGTGTTCAGCGTCCAACCCATCTTCGGCGTTCTGTCGAACTACGCGGAGGAGGATGCAAGCAACTGACACAAGAAGGTTTATTTTTAGTTTCGTTGCTGTTCAAAAAACCATGAGTAGACAGGCAAAGCTCCTTGCATCGCGTATTGGGTTGGCTGGGGGCTCAACAATCTGTTTGTGCATCGTTGTCTCTTTATCACCCTCCTCTACATTTTTTTGCGTGCGTTGGTGTCCGTCCTTCTGTGTCAGTCTTTTTCTGTTTCTCCCTCTGCCTATGTATCTCCCTCTGTGTGTTTGATTTTCCGTCTTCGTTCCCTGCCACTTCTAGTAGGCAGAGAGACACGAAGCAGACTCAAACGAACACACTCAAACACAGAGAGGTGCAAATAAGCGCGACCAAGTGGCAAACATAAACATACTCGAATATATAGCATGGAAGGCAGTTTGGGATCCGAAGAGCTGCCTTCTTCATGGAGAAGAGACTGTGACACGAGGCAAGTAAACAAGAAAAGAGGGGCGAAAAACAGAGGCGAACACAGAAATAGAGGCACAAGCATCGGCAGGAACTGTGGAGATAACTAAATACAGAGACGGGCAAGGACAGATTCCGGCACGGATAAAATAGAATAATGGAAAGTTGGGTGCTCCGACAGGCGGATAAGACATGCAGGAGAGGCACGGGCAACTGATAAATATAGTTCCCGAGCTCCTGTAGTGCGAAGCTGGAAACATACACGGCATTGCATATAGGTCAAGGAAAGTAAGCGATCAGTAGGCCACAAACTGAAAGAGCAGCATGGACGAAGCGCCCATGCACAGAAAGCACATGCTGGTTCCAAAAGCGGTATGTAGTGCTTGTTGTACATTTGTGGATCGAAAATGCTTGAATAATATGTAGCATTGGCATGTGCTAATGGCGTAGCACCGGCAATTCGCAGTCATTACACTAGGGGGCGAATACTCAGTAGGAGACTTTGCGGTACGTAGGTACATAAAATCAAACGAAGAGGCTAGCAGTTGAAGATGACCAAGTAGATGCAATAGGAATATCAACGGCTCGACGGACTATGCTCACGAAGAAGTACCGCCAGCTCTGTCAGCCTTTGCTCGACAGTTTTCACGGTTTGTTTCTGTAGCCAAGACACCCCGCAGTGTCTTGAGACGCGAGTCCACTTGTTCCCCTTTTTGTCCAGCGTCGTTCCCTCCGCATGCACGGCAAGGCCCCCCAGTACTGCAGCGTCGAGCAGTTGCAGCTGCAAAAACAGGCCCCAAAGACAGAACGAGACCCATAATCTTGAAACGGAAGGAAATAAGTGGGTGGTGACACAATAGAACAACGGTAAATGCGTGAAGACACAGGAACGAGGGAGTACGGGGCGGCAATCTTTACTCAACGACACTCCTTGCTCATGTATTCACATAACCCGGCCTTGCCCTCTCAACACCCACTTATCCCATAATTGACAGGTAAAAGTGACAAGATAAACCTGGGGGAAGGACTTGCTTATCATGCCTCACCAGCTGGGTTATTGGCGGCCCCGTATCTCTGCCAGTTAGTACGATCCTAAGGAGCTTCAAGAGGCTTGCCCTGCTAATATTCAGCTGTGTCTGCACCTTCTCTTTCCAGGACTCAAACCGATGCAGCAATGTCGGCTGCTGCTGCTGCTGCGCGTGTATCTCACCGGTTTCTTCCATTTCGTTTGAAGCCCCTTTGGCATTTCTCCGCAATTCAGCTGCCACTGCTCCTGTTTTTGCCTTTTCTGTTTGTGCTGTTTCTAGTGGCGTTTTAGTTCCTCCTACTGATTCCGCTTTGGATAGCTTCAAAAAAAGGTCTCTAGAGGCAACCACTGCGGCTGCAACATCAAGGAAGTGTGGCACCGCAGTACACACCTGGGAACGGGACTCCCACACGGGGCGTCCCAAAAACGGAACTCCGGCGGCCGTGGCCGTGAATCCCATAACAGTTAGGTTGCCACCCCTGAGAGCTTCAGTGAGGGCAAGCGCAATGTCTTCAGGCGCCCTGTGCTGCGGTAGGAGCAGACGAGCAGCTAAGGAGATGAAAGCGAACAGGAAAGGATTAGTCCTATGCAGGACTGAGGAGATAGGTTTCCCGCAGTCGCAAGCCCGAAAAGTTCCTGCTGTGTCATCCGGTGTTTCTGCTGTTGCTCTCGATTCTATGGGGGTGTTCCAACAGACACCTGAGGCCTCAGAGAGAACGTCTAGGAAAAATTGTACCAAATCCTCCTGATTGGGGCTTTCAATCAACTGCACTCACACCGTACACCCTGAGCCTAGAATGAGCAGCACTAGTCATAGTCAAAAGAACTTATTTGCAGAGGCAAAATACCGTACCAGCAACGCCAACAGCAGGTCACAAACAGTGATTAGCAGCAGTGACGCAGAAAGCAACAGTGCGGCGACGGCAACAGCAGCAGCAGCGGCAATAAACTACTTTCTGTATTTTCTTCTTGTGTGCAAATTCTAAGTGATTTTCATCAAATAAGAAAGCACTTCGCCCTAATGCACTCATCCAAGACGCCGTCTTCCTGTGCACACGCGAATGCCAAACAGTAGATCCCAAGCGTTTCTAACTGTGGGAAACAAGAGGAACCCCGCACAAGTAGGAAACTAACGCCTTGCGCTAAGGCCTTGATGCTGAGGACTTATACGCACCTTTGCTGATCTATGCATGTAGCGTGGTGGCCCCGCAAGAATTCAACAATCGCCTCAGGATGATACCCACACAGCCGTAGCCCGCGGATGGTGTAGTCACTGCCGCTGCTGTTTCTGCTATTGTTGCCGCTATTGCTGCCTCTGCCGTTGCATCTACTGGCACTTCTTAACTGTTTTCGTTTACTAACTTTGCCTCCCTCCCTTGCCTTGATTATTGGAAGGTGACAGAAGACAGGCGTTGGGGCCCCCAAGGCCCGCCCCACAAGCAGTTGCCTGAAGTCCCAAATAAAATAACCTATACCATTGAACCCTTATGCCAAATATGCAGTGCCCACGACTGTGGGCCCGGAACTATGAATTACGTGGACGTTACAAACTTATGAATCTTCTAGAAGCTCCAATTGCTAGCCAAGGCTGCGCGAGGCTTGGTCGCTGCCTTTTGAATTTACACGTTGGCAAACAGACTATAGGCCCCAAAACCTGAAGCCCCTAAGCTGTGTCACACCACTGTGTTAATCTATCTCACGCCACTGTGTTAAACTGTCTCACGCCACTGTGTTCGTAATGTGCTCTTCGCCTCTTACGACAACCGTAACCCCCATCAGCCAGTCATCAACGGCAGCACAAAAGTTATAAACGGGAGGTCCCCATAGATCTTCTTCTGTGGAAGCTCCTGCCCGTGTTGAGGACTCCAAGGACGGTTTCGCTGAATCTACTGGGGCTCTTGAGCAGACCCTTGCAGCTGGTCTGAAGCAAACGAAGTCCCCTGTAGTCTGTCCCACCGTTAAGGTCACGCAGCCTCTCACGATGTCCGTGAAACTTATCCTGTCTGGCTCAGCCGCGGTCCTGTATAACAGCGGCAACAGCGCAGCTCAGAAGCAGCGCATTACGCTGGCAGCAGCACACAACAGCAACACCAGCAACAGCATATGGGAAAATCAAGCCTGCCACCATCAGCTGTAGCCGCCACTTCGGCAAGAAACAAGAGTAACAGGGTCAGCAGCTGCAGCTGTAGAAAGGACAATGCAAGCTGCTATAGCAGCAGCAGCAACAGCTTCAACAACAAAGCTACTTGAATCTAAGGGTGAATGGCCTCCCATCCGCTACGAGTTTCTCCGCCTCTTGCGGGTCCAAAGATCGACATGTCCCATCATAGCGAGGCGGAAGGCCCTGGCGCACAAACTGAACGCAATAGCACTACAACACAAACAATTTAATAGAAATTCTATGGCGAAAAGCCGAAGCTCTACCTAAAATTTATGGAAAAGACATCCGCAGCAGCAGCGACTAGGGGAACAGCAGACAACACATGCGTAACAGCAGCGGCGACAGATACAGCAGCAAATGCAACAACGACATAACTATCAGCAACGGGGAGGGCAGCTAGTGAACCTCTTGGCGCTGTTGCAGCAGCTTCTCTTTGCTGCAAAAGCATCTGTACAGGAATCCTTTTTGCAGCAGTCGTCGGCCTTGCTGTCTGTACACCCAAAGCAACCCGAGCAGCAACGATTATATAAAGTCTTCTAGTGGTCTCCCACCCATCCCATCAATGAAACGACGCAGAAGACTGGCTTTAAGGCCGCCGTTCTCTATCGACTAAATTCTAAATATCGGGTCCTGGTTCCTAGAGCCCTGAGCCAATACCTATATATTTCTTGTCTTTCAGATTGACGATAGGGGCCTTTGGGGCCACCTACATCGGGTCCTTCATCCCACTGTATGCCCAACCACCTGTAGAAACCGAAACCCAAATACTCAACATTAGACTGTGGCCCCTCGTCCCCAAACTTTTGGCTCCAAGCTCTCTTGGCAGCCTATTATGTGCAATTTCTCACCGCAGATCTCTGACTATTTCCGCTTCCATATTTTTGTCGTTTCTGCTGCTGTCTGTGTCTTCAATCCTTAAAATAAATCTATCTCTCTTGCCTCGTGCGGAGGCCTGCGAATCGGTGGGGGCCCCCGGAGGCTCCGGTGGCATCTCAGAGTCATACAAATGCTTGCGATGGTCTGTTAGCAGACCAAAATTGAATAGAGCTGTGCGGGCACCCCCTACATGCAAACGTCCTGTGGGACTAGGGGCAAAACGCAAGACAAGGGCGTTGTCGGAGGGAGAGCCAGATGCGTTTTTCGCTGCTGCTGCTGCGCTGCATATGCAGTGGGTTACACTGGCGGGCGAAGCGCTGCTGCTGTTAATGGTGATGGTTTCCGTTCTGCCGTTGCTGCTATTGCTGTTCATTGCGTTCACGCTGCTGTCGGCATCGGCGCCGGGGTTATCAGCCGCTATAGACCTCCTGCGCTCTCCTTCCCTGCTGCTGCTGCCGCATTTGTCATCGATGCTTTTGTTTCTGTCGTTGTACAATGGCGGATCTGTTTCCTCAGCAGCAGCAGCAGCAGCAGCAGCAGTTGACGCTGCCGCTGCCCGATCAGCTGTAGCCGCAGCACGTAGCGTTTGGCCATCAGCAATAGGGTAGTAGGCGGGCTGGCAAGTGCTGGGCTGGAAAGTGAGAGATTTTCCTTTATCTTTTCCCCTAGAGACAAATTTTCTGCGCGTGCCTCGATTGTACAGAGCAGCGGACGTTGCGGCATACCCTAGACCTCCGACTCGAGGCCCCAGGGGAGAACCATTGAAGGCTCTAGTAAATGCCGCATTGAATTGTGTTATGGGGGACCCTAGTGAGGTTCTCAAGGGGATCCTAGAGAGGGCCCCTGAGTTGCTGCCAATGGGAGTTTTAGTGAGCGCATCCTGTAAAGACGCGGAGAGTAAATGGAACCCGTGCGCTCGTGACTCGCCATCGAATCCTCTTAAGTCAAGACTTGTGATAGCTGTAAAAATCAAAAGGAGAAAATTTACTTCCTTTTTCATTTCCTGTGTGCCTATACACCTCTTAGTTAAGGGGCCCCATTGGGGGCCCCAGCAAATCAGTATGATGAGACGAGCCACTGAGATGATTTTGATCCAGTCGGCCAGGCTTCACCTTACTATTGTCCAATTTGAGTTGCAATAAACATGCTAATATCATTAAAGAGCGTTGCCTTGAAAGCAAAGGTCAGGTGCAGTTGGTCGAGCCCACGCTTCTGATACAAAGCCCACAGAGACCCAATGGGAAGGCCCCTACTGCTGTCATGCTGGCTCCAGGAAGTCCGTGGGGTCCTTTGTCATTTCAGCTTCTTTCTAAAGGTGCCACGTATCTTTTCGCCCCCACATTTTGTTTCTCAACTTCGGCTAGTTCGCACAGAGAGAAGTTCTCTTCTCACAACGCCGCTCTCTCTTACACATCTGTCTTACCTAGTGGCATACGTGTCTATGTTTTTGCATAATATCGTAATTATCTTCGTATAGAACTAGGTGGGCTTTGCCTTTGCAAACCAAGAGCTGCGCATGCAGAGAATACAGCCATACAACTTCCCAGCAAGCCGTCCAGTGGCTGTTCGTTGGCTCCTGCCGTCGCATGCTGACACCTACACCCTATATCATGTGGCCGTAGCCGTGGACTCTAGACCCTGTAAGCTGTCCCTTTGAGCCTTGACCCCACTCCCTGCTTCGTCTTGTCTTGCGCTCGCTTTACCTTAATGGTCCTAAAGGATACCTCTTACGGTGTCCCAAAGGATACCTCATAAGGTGCCCCCTGACAAGAACTAACCAGCTGACTGGCTGAAACCGTCCCCTTCAATTTACCTGAAACAATGACCTCTCTAGCTAGCGCAGCTCTCAAAGTGTTTGTTTAATGGCTAGCGAAGACGCCACTCAAAAGTTGTTCCAAGAGCACCATGGCTTGCTGAATAGCCAAACTATGCGCATCACCAGGACTCGGTGGCCAGGTGGTAGCTGTCAGCACGGCTTCGGCTCCCACTTACCCTTCTGCATTGTTACTGGAATTCCTGATGTATCCACATTGCGTCATGAATCAAATAGTTATGGTTCCTTTGCGTTTGTTTTTCTCTGTCATTCCTTGAAGCACAGCTAATCACTGCATGCAAAGCTATCTGTTGAGCTTTTTTCACCGTTACGCATTGCGGCGGTGAGGAAAGAGAGGGTCCCCAAGTTACAAGCAAAAGTGCTGTGCAGGCTCGCGTGTTGCTGCTGCACCTGACGCAGCAGCAGCAGAAACAGCGTGCGCAAATCGAAGTTTAGACCTGACATACACGCAAACACAGGCAAAATCATTAATATATATGATGGATGTGTGGTCATGTATAGTTCACGTGTAGAAGTTTCTGGGCAGGCAGCCAAAGCCCGCAGTGGCAACAGGAAACTATCGCAGGCTTTGGCTGGAAAACTAGCTATCATTCAGTGTTTTGGAATTACTAGACAGGCGCGAGAATGCGTTAGCCCTTCTTGCACTTTGGCTTTGTCCATGGCCGTCGCCCTCTACATTCGCTTTCCCCCACTGCCTACCCAGGTCTCCTAGAGCACAAAAAAAGAAGAGGAAAAGCAGCTATAGTAATGTTATTAGAGCCAAGTAGACGCCTACTAGATATTTGCACACATGAGTGAATGTCCAAGGATTAAGAAGTTCCTAATTTACGCGCCTGTACATAGGTGCAGGATATGTTGACAATTGTGCACAGATGCAAAAGTGTACATACAGCTTTTCCCCAAATATGCTGAACTATCCCCAACATCCTCAAAACTGTTCAACATGACCTCGTGAGAAAGCGTTCGCAACAGCGTTTAGCATCTTGTCTCCACATCACAGTCAACCGAAAATGCAACTGGACAATTACGTAGTCTGGCTTCCTCACCAGATAGCAACCTGGGGCCAGTTCTTGCAGCCTCCAGTCATAACAACGTGCAGTTAATTGCAATTAGTTAGTCAGCTAGCTAAGGGCCTATGCGAACGCCGCTTGCCGAATAGGCAGCTAGTTATTCGCGTGTACTTACCCTGGAACACGTGCATGTGTAGCTTGAGCACGCAACTGAGCCACAGTAGATGAAACTGAATATGTCTTGTGCCCAATCGAGCATCCGTAGACAACAGGGTTTGCAGAAAAAAAAGAAGAGAGGGCAATAAAGCTGCAGACAGACTGCTGCACACCAAAGGCACTGAGGCAGCTGGAATGCGCTCGTACACACATAGCAGCGTCGGCCTGTTGTTGGCAACCAGCGCCAGCAAGAAAGCCTGAAGTGCACAGGCAGTGCATACAAACAGAAAGGTTCTGCAGCGAGCTAAGGCTGGCTATTCGTGACTAGCTTGAAGTTCCTCTGCACAGCTAGGCCGCTAGCTAGATGCTGTTGGAAGTTAGGTAAATAGCTGCGGGTAGTAGCTCCCGAGCACCTAAGCATGTATCTACAGAGATACAGACGGCAACGAAGATAAAAAAGAGAAGACGCAGGCAGAAACACAAGGGGAAGGAAAGGCACACACAGATGCATCCAAACAGAATAGGGGAAAAAGGATAGGGACGGACATGTAAAAGAGGACAGCCGTAACGCGCGAGGAGACCTAATAAACACAGCCGAAGCCCTCAAATCTTTACGTCTAAATGCACCTTGGCGTATTCTTCATTATGTAAAGCCTTCGCTATATTGGATGTTGTGACGTTTTTTGTCAGGAACGGCAGAGACATGCCGGTCTCTGTTACGCCGTAGTTGCCCAGAATCCCACCCTATTCACAGAAAACAAGGATTATTACTTTCACTTGATAGCTCCTAAGTGCAAATGAAAAGTCGTGGGGGGACAAAAACACTACAGATGAGCAGGACGAGGGAATAAATAGCTGTCAGGAAACAAAGCAAAGCAAAAGGCACGAGGCAGAAGACAGCACAAGAAGTGGTAAGAAAAAAAGGAGTCGAAAGGAAAGCCAGAATTGAAAAAATGTAGACACATAACCAGAACACAGCAAACAGGGATAACAAAGATTCCACCCACAAATAAATCTATGCCGTAGATATAGAGCCCATGGGACGTAGCGACGGCAAAGGCTCTGCTGTCAGATGAAAAACCAACAAAATTGACGTTAAAAAGGTAACCGTTCTTAGACGCCAGCTCTCCGCTCATGACCCCAGGCAAGGAGCGGTGCTGCAATGCAAACAAAAAAACAGTCCATAAACGGGTAGTCGACGCTTCGTAGTCAATACAAGGAGGAAAGAACGCATGAAAGCTAAAAAGGAACAGTACTTGCCAACAAAGCAAACTTATCGAACAACAGCAAAAAGCCGCGGGGACGGAGAGTGAAAGTGAAGCCCCGCGAAGTGCCATTATTAGGGCTTAGGGCTGCACGGATAAGGAGTACCGAGATGCTTGCAAAGGCTCACATTACGGATTCTTTTCCTTTCTCTTTCTCCCTCAATGAAGTCGTCGTCAACGTCCGACAGGTCGTACTCCTGGATTGGAGTGCCTATAAAAAAGGGCGTTCAGTCCTTGACCGTAGACCCTACATCTTAAACCCTCAGCATGTAAGGCTAAGGCCTTATCATTCCCGTGTATCTCAGGCGGCCAAAGAGCTACCGACGTGTTTCCAACTTCCCGGGGTCCGGATTCCGGCTTAGCCGCAAGGAGACACTCTTCAAGGCGTCTACAAAGTACGAATCACAATAGCTTAGGGTTTGGTTTTTCTGCCTACTTACTTACCATCGTCAGCTATAAATTTGGAGTTGAGTTCCCTCCGTATTCCATCTAGTAGTCTATTGTTCGTCAAAACGAAAACGGAAAGGAGAGACCCTCCTCCAACTTGGTAGAGAAAAACTTTGTTTGTTTGTTTACTTGCAATTAGCAGCATAGAACCAGAGGAAGAAAATGACAGAGATGTAACGGCGCAGTTCAAGTCCAAGCCGGCCACCAAACCCATCACGCGCTGCATGCAAAATAGCGGTATCAGCAGTCTGAGGAAGATAGTCGCGAGAGAAAAAGAGGAAGGTAAGTACGTATACATCGGCGTGTCTAAACAAAGTAAACGCGCCCAGACAAAGAGCAGGGGGGGACAGTAAATTGATCCAGAAGCCTAAAATCTAGACTGTGGTGTTTTATCAACTCTGGCCGCAACCCAAGCCGATAAGAATTTTTAAGTCCTCCAACAAGGATCCTGTTGTTTGCAATCCCTCGAATTCGAACTGATATTGATCGAAGGGCTAAAGGTTTGGATGTAGTCTTTGGCCTTACCTTCTTCTCTTTCGTTGCCCATGCGTTCTTCGCAACTCTGTCTGTAATCTTCCTCCCTCCCTGTATATCTCGGAGGCATTCAATCGTGCTGATTGGCCCATCTGCTCCTAAAAATGAGTCAAAAAGGCAGACACGGCCCCCGTCGCCTCCCACAGCGAGCAGACCCCGACCCTGTGGGTCGAAAGCCAGGCACAGGACTGTGCCGGGTTGCTGGATTGTTTCAGGAGCTCCCCCACGGCTGCGGCGTCCCAAGATATCCCACAGCTGCATAGGAATTCGCAACTCCAAACCTTGCCCTGGACCTTATACACCCAGGACTCGCTAGTAAATGTTATGCCAAGACAACAGGTGCGAAATAGCACAAGTTAACAGTTGTGCACAAGCGGAATAGTGATACAGATACGCATACACACACGTAAACACACAACTATATGCATTACTATATATATGCGCATTTACAGATGTAGATATAAACGCATATGTAAGTATGAATGCGTACAGACAAATACGTATGTGCACACACATGTTCGTGTAGATGTTGGTAAGCTCTGCTTCTTAGCAGCTACTATACCTCACCTTGACCGTTTTGTCCCAACTGCCTGATGCTAAAATCCCCTGTCTGTCCGGGTGGGGGTGGAAAGCGAGAGCTACGACGGGCGCCTCGTGGCCCTGCAATTCTTCGAGTAGCTTAGCTGTGCGTACACTCCAAACGAAGACTGAATAACAGCTACCTTGGGCCCCTGCCACCACCAACTCTCCCCCACTGTCGACAGCCACAGAAGTGAACTGCACGCTGCTGTCCAAGTAGCTCCCAGGGGACCCTCCCGGACCCGCAAAGCCCATTGTTGCAGCAGCTGCGCTATGAGCAGTGTACACCCTGAAAAAATAGATACACAAACGGATCAGCGCCTATATACATTGATTTTAAAAACAGTGGACGTACAGCTAGACAGTCCTCTGCGGTAAACGCACATCGTTCTTTATGGAGTGCGTGCACGAGGAGACACGCAAGTCTACAAGCATCTACATGCATATGCACACACACAATACGTACGTAATATATACAATGATACAAAACACATACATAAACACACCTAATTGAGTCTACTTGGAAAACAGGCCTCTGTGGAGCCCGAGTCGATTTCCACAGCTTATTACTTGTCAGTTGGGAAATGTGGGCCAGGTTTTGCAGCTACAGCCTTAGGATACGGGATTTACCTGAAGGGTTTGAGCCTGAGAAGGTCCATTCCCTGCACTGTGCCATCTAGCGACGCTGAGAAAAGCAAATTGCCAGAAGGAGAAAAGCATATGTCTGTAACAACTGCAGCGTGAGCAGCAAAAGTGCAGAGACAGAAACCCCTCTCGCCGTCCCAAACCTTAACCCTGCCGTCACTACTGCCAGTAGCCAACAGTCCCGGGCTGGAGCCCAGGCCCAAAGAAATCCCCGCAGAGCCCCCAGAAGCTCCCACTGACGCCCCTGAGGAAAGCCCCTGGCCCGTGCGCGACCCTATTCTGTGGCTGCCAGCTGCTGCAGCATCAGCTGCAGGAGAAAACGCCAAGCATAGCATGCCTTGTTGGTGGCTCTGCTGCTTCAAAACGAATGTTTCACTCCTCCACTCCCAGACAAGTAAAGTGCTGCTTTCTGCAGCTGCTGCTGCTACCCACTCCCCGTCGTAAGACAGGCACACGCTGTCTAACGATCTGACCCCAAATGACAGCTTAACAACAGCTCCCAAGTCAGGCAAGGTATACAACTGAAAGACGCCTCCCGTAAACCCAATCAGAAGGTACTGCGGTGGGGCGTGGGCCCCCCGGAGGCCCTCCTGGGAGTTCACGGGGCGGCCCGAGGGAGGCCCCGTGTACCTGTAGTACGGGGATAGGTTTGTGGCGGCGCGGGAAACCTTCTGCCCTGGCTGCTGATTGCAGTAGGCCTTTTGTTCCATCTTCCACAAGCCCTTGGTGTAATCAATGAGGTGGTAGAATTCCACGGAGTCACCAACTGTGGGCATGCTCCTTTCTCCGCTTGCTTCCTTTTCTTTCACTTTTGCCTTTGCTTTCGACTGTGCAGCCTCCTGCTTCTCTCTCTCGCGGCGCTGATTGAAGTAATCTGGGTTGATTGGACGAGCTGCGTTTTTTAACTTGAAATCCTTGTCATATTCTGCATTTGCTTCAGCTTCTTCTTGCGCCTCTTCCAATGAACGCCAGACCCAGGTAATGATGCAGCCCTCTCTGTTGACAGAGTAAATACGCGTAAGACATGGGGAGAAACAAACGAACTTCAATTCGTGCCGGTGAGACAGAAATGCAGAAGGAATGAAAGCAGCATCTCCTGCTGCTGCTGCTGCCTCTTCTGTCCCTGCTGTTGCTGCGGTTGCTGCTGCTGCAGCTGCAGCTGCAGATGTTTGTCCCCCCCATTTACCGCGAGCCCGCCATAGCCTAACTGTGCAGTCTTGGGACCCCGAAACAAGGTGAAGAGAATCAGGGCTCCAGGAGAGACAAGTAATGAGTTGTTGGTGTAAAGTGAACGAGGTCAGTAGGTGCAGCTGGTAGTTCGTGGCGGCACTGGGAGAGTGCCAGAGCTGTAAGTACAGCAGAAAGATAAGAAAGAAAGGTAAGTCACGAAACAGGTGAGCGGCCAGCAAGCAGAAAAATAAAATGGGACAAACTAAACAGATGGAACGGACCAAAAGCTGCGGAAAGCAGAGAGAGGAAGAAGTATAAAAACGTTGATTTCTAGAGAGAAGGGTATTCTACAAAGAAAAGAAATGGCTTGGGAAGATAGATACTGAGAGAGATGTGAGGAGCGACACTGACACAAGGGACCGAGACAGCAAAATGGCAGCATAAGGAAGAAGAAGAAAACGGGTAACACAGGACTGAGACTGCAAGATGGCAGGATAAGGAAGGGGAAGAAAACGGATACTAAAGGAATGCTGAGATCAAAATCAGATGTAGCACTGGAGGGGCAGAAATAGGCCTAAAGGGCATGAAGAGACAGAAGACAAAGAGACTCG
This sequence comes from Eimeria tenella, assembly GCF_000499545.2. Classification (NCBI taxonomy): domain Eukaryota; phylum Apicomplexa; class Conoidasida; order Eucoccidiorida; family Eimeriidae; genus Eimeria; species Eimeria tenella. The sequence continues at coordinate 105,174 of NW_013543440.1, forward strand.
CTAGAGGATAAACATAAATGAAGCAACGAAACAGGAACAAAAATATCATCAGATCGATCAACTCGGCAATTACCTGGATGCTTCTTCCGCAGGCAACGGCGAAGAGGGCATCGTCAGGCGAGAAGGCAGCAGCAGTAACCAAGTGCTGCTGTTTTTGCTGCTGCCACCTAATTTTGCTAGTTGTGTTGCTTTTAAATCGAATGCGATTAAGAACATTGCCCTTAGCCAGATTTATTACCAACCCTTGCCCATGCACGTCAATGCTGATGGCTAGCTGGCTGTCCGACCGAATGCAGAAGTGCATGATGTCTACTAAACCCTCAAAAGGGTAAGTGTGGACCGCGCTGCTGCTGCCGCTGCTGCTGCTAGTTTCGCCGTCATTTTCGGGCAGAACAGATGAATCGAAAGCTCTTTTGCTGCCGGCGCTGCTGCTGCTGGGGGCAGGGTTAGGAGTCGTATCTAGGGTGTAGCGGCAAACGCGGTTGCTGCTGGGGACGAAGAGGGACGCGCCCTTGCGGTCGAATGCCAGCTGGGCCTGGCTGCAGCTGAATGGAGCGCCCAGCAGGTTGCTAAACTTGTAATTAAACATTTTCGAGCCTTAAGCCCTGAATCGAAAGCCCTTGGCCCTAAACCGTCATTCGGAGCAGTGGAGAGGGAGGCGCGCGCTAGAGGAGGTGAAGCTTCGGCACTGTTTCTTTTGCCTTAGGCCAGTGTAAACAGACAAAACGAAATTCAACTGTGATTTCAGAGAAAGAAGAAAAAAAAATACCTAACCATAGGCGTGTGGGGAATCGATGAGGCCCTCCGCTGCACTGGGCAGGCGTGGGGTGTTCAAACACCTGAACCTTCTGTCCAGGAAATTCAAATCCATGAAGTGCCCTTTATTCGGGTGATAGAAGATAGACAAAAATACGTGGATCGTAGCCCATATTACTCGAACCTGATGGGACGGGGCTGCATGCAACGAGAACCCTTGCGTCATGGAGATTGAAATGCAAAACATTAGTTCAAAGCCCTCTCAAATAAAGTGACACAGTTGAATGCTGATTCAAAAAATTATTTCAAGCATCTCCTAAAATACAGCCGAGAGAATAGCCCGAGGGGGTTCTTGATTCGTGCCACAAGCAATTATGTAAGGCTACAAACAAGCACGCGGCGCTCCAAGCTAGCCTTCTCATCAATTGTCCTTTGAAAGAACCTCTCGCGTGCCCCTTAGTACTTACTAATATGTGTACAGAAGTGAACAGGCGTTTAAGTTCATGAGCCACACCCTACTTATGCCCTAAACAAGGGCAAGCATCGACAGAAATGTATGCAGCGGTAGAGCCACGAGGAGTTCTACAAACGTGTTTTTCAAGCCTCGTGTGCAATATATATGTGCGAAGGATTTTGGAAACGCAGAAGGCAGCTTCTATTACCTGGTTGTTAGTCTATTCATCTAACTTTCGCTTTAAGGGCACCTTGAACTGCAATATTCTTCTGCTTGCGCTGCAGTGCTCCGCGGAAGAACTTTAGCGTAATTTTTATGGTGCTATGACACTGAGTTTCGACTTGAAGTGTAACTCTAAGTAGAGGGACGAAAGCTAGGGAAAGCTGCGCCAGCTGGGCCAGTTTGCCACAGGAACTTGTTACGTTCTTTGTTTAGCGTAACTTGTGGTCTCAGACGACTTCTCTTTACTTGGAGTTCCCTTATGAGCCCTTTGGTGACCATACCCAAAACCAGAAGTCCCTGCGAGAGCAACAGCAGGCACTACTTATCGTTTATTGTGTTGTTCCTTTTGTTTTCGTTTTGTGTCTACCAAGCTTGCTTTGACTCGCATGATAACTTTTTGCTTCTCTCTTCCACATTCGCATCGGAATTTAGGCTTAAGAAGTACCCGATTGTCTCGTTATAGGTAGTGGTATTGCTTCAAGTTAAGGACCATCGTAGATATCACGGAGAGCCATTAAGCGCAGTTTAAGCAGCGCATAATGTTGAAAGTTGCCCGTTACTGGTCTCTTAGTCTTGTTAAGTCGTCGTCCTCTTAGAGGAGCGCACGCACTAAACCACGTTAGGCGCAGGCCACATGGGCCCCTATTCTGCCAAACAGATGCTGCTGGGGCAGCCATTTAGTGCGCTTATGAGTGACCCCACCCTCACTCCCACTAACCCGCAAGGAGGGGTCTGTCGGTTAGGAGACTATTCAAGGATTCCTCTGCTGTCCATGCTTAGTCGCAGTTTAGGCGACTAAGCCGTTCGAACGTCAAGTAAGCCCTTTTACCAGTGGGCCAGTGGGAGGCACTAGTGGTAAACAGCAGTATTCTCAATCACACCAACAGCATGGTGTTTGCGGACTTCGACGGATTCCAGACGGGGTGCTCAGACGTCTACCTCTTCCCTGGCGTACGAAAGGCAGCTCGGGGCTACTTACGTCCCAGTTAATGGACAGCAACTACTGGCTCAGTATGAATTTTCACAAAAAATTCAGGTGCAAGTTGACTTGCTGAATTTGGCCTCCTACCGCACTGGAGTGACGCCGCGGTGCGCCATGCGCTCCACAGAAACATGCAGAGCTCGGAGTGAACCGATAAACTATCGTACACGATATGGTCAGTAGCATGCGGCTTAAGTCAGCAAATTCCTTGAAAATTAGTTTCGGTCTACCTCTGTCCTCTTCCCATACCAGAGGCTCGGGAGCGCCACAGTTCAGCGCTCCAAAGCGGAAAGGAAAACGCCCTGCGTGAATTCGCTGCGACCTGTGCGGTGACTGCTCCGCACAGAACGCGGTCACCGCATGCATAAAGAGGCCCCTATACACGGAAACAAAGCTACATTGCACTGTCCCACGTAGGGGCCTTGGTTGGCGTATGTTTAGTCGCAGGGTTATGGGTCAGAGCCTGCACCGTGTTAGTGCAGCCTCCCCAATACAAGGCTGCTGCAGTGTACATACACCGTGATTTGAGGTGAGCGCCCACCTTAGTACACGAAATAAAAGCAGTCTTTTATTTCTAGGAACAGAAATTCTCCAAAGGAAAAGAACAAAAGGGCAGCAGTGTACAACTGTGAAAAAAAGCAAGTGCTGCCGTCAAAGACCTAAATCATAAACCCTAAAACGTAAAACCTGAACGCCTAACCCCAAAGCCGACGCTCCATTGAACTAAGCGTTTGGTGGTGTGGCTGGCTCCTGCTCATTCCACTTAGCGCAGAACTTAAGAAAGGCAGAGATACGCTGGTAGTATTCGTCCTGAGCAGCCACAGCCCGAAACCATTAGCCGAAAGCCCTACACCGAAGCTCTGACAGAACTTCCTAGGTACTAAGCTCTCGACCTCTAACTGAAAGACGCAACCTGGCAGTCGACGTGACCCGCAATTCCAATATATCCGCCCACACCGAAACAGCGGTCACTACGATCACAACTCTGTACAGTCGCCCTCGGGCTTCTTCTTAGCAAGGGTCTACAGTTTACGTTTTGCTGTTTTGCGCTTACCCCTGTTCTGTGTTCAACATCGTTGTGATCCGCGTTAGGTATCCACCATGTCTGCACGCGGTTTTTCTGCATCTCTTTGTCTCTCTTTGGGGGTCCCTTGGGGGGCCCATCTGCTTTGGAAGAAAGTAGGGGCGCTCTCAGTAAGCAGCGGTGGTGGGGACTCTCCTGCAGGTTGGCGTAGCGCGCGTCCGCCTCGCGGCAGGCTGCTTCTAGCTTCAAAGAATGAGAGAACGGCACCTGCAGCGAAAACAATTCCAATTAAGACCAACGACTGTAAAATTAGAACTATGAAAAGTGAAGCCATTTGGAAAGGATGCTTGTGGGCAGCGTGCCGCTTGGGGCACCGTGGTACCTTAGATATCAGCTAGCAGCAACAACGGGAAGTTACAAAGGGTGCACGTTTTGATGCCGCAGTAGCGGCAGCAGTTCAGAGGGAGATTCTTGCTTCTGTTTTTGCAGCAGCTGGAGCAGCAGCAGCCTAAAACTACAACAATGCCTGCTGCTGCTGCTGCTAGTTCTGCTGCTGGAATTGACGCTGCTGATCTGACCTGTCTGTCTAATCGACCATGAATGAGCAGCATGGGCACGTCGTAAACCTTTTTCAGTTTCTCTGCATTTTGGAATGCGTCGAACCAAGGAGCCTTCTCGATGTTGTGAATGAAGAGACGCAGACCTATACAAAACGTCAAGCCGTTAGCCCTAAACTCCAGAGCCCGAAGCAAAGGGTTGTACAACGGTATTCTTAAGCATAATCCTTCAGACCAAAGGTTGGGAATATGAGCCAAAAATGCGAGCCCTAAGCTATGGGTTGCGTGCGCTAAGCAGTACTCTTTAGCATAAATCTAAATCCCTCAGTCCTAGACCCTCAGCTCTGAATCATACACCACCATGACTTTACTGTTACCCGAAGCTATTGACGAGTGAAGAATAACTCCTCCCAGCCCCTTCTGCTTTCTCTTCGCCACGAAGTCGCAACACGGCCCAGAGCCAACACTGTGCCCATACTGGTTGAACAAACAAACAAAATACAACAGATGTACCGTGCATGCACTCACCAAACAAAAGTACCACCCGAGAAATATACTTAGACGTTTTCAGTCACCAAAAGTGTCCTCTTCTGAAGGGCTGTGTACTCAGCAGCCCCTAATTCTCGTGGTCTTTCTGTTGCACTCAGTGCTTATGATATCTGCTCCGCTCAGCGCTCATGGCTAGGTTTAGGATAAAGAGTTTACAAGAATGATGTTCTTCGGTGGCACATTTAGTTCCTTAACAGCAAACGAGTAGACTGCGTTTATGTCTTTGTAGAGAGCAGCTTCAGTCGCCTTGCCGTCGCTCCACCCGTAGCCTGAGTAATCGTAAGCCAGTACATTTACCTGGCATCTGCAGGTAACAAAAGCACACACAAAAAACTTTGCATACAATTATAGAGACAAATTCATCTTTCACTTACACACTGACCAAAGAAGCCCAGTAATCATATTCATTCAACCAACTCATCGCAGCACAAGAGCACCGAAGCGCAGGAAACTAAAGCTTGTGCTTTAAATTTTGGGGCTTTCAGACTAGCGAATAGGCTTTGTAGCTTCCAATTATAGTTCGTCCCTTGCAATCTGCCTTTGTCAGACCTCGCCTGCGGTCAACTGTTCAAGTTTGGCGATTTACTGCTTATAAACGCGTAGGATTAGTGAATTAGAGTCAATGGCTCGCGGCTCGAGGTTTCTGGTTTACTCAACCCGCAGCAAACCCGTTGGTGTTATCCAAATATACCAGCATAATCAAAATCACTGCCTCGAACCAGTGAAGTCTATGCTATAGGGTCTAGGGCTTTGGATTTGCGCTCATCTCACCTGAAGCACATCCTGTAGTGCAGGCCAAACATGTGTCCTATATCGGTACTGTTACCATGTGAAAAAACAATCAAGAAACGATTCGTGAGTGCATATTCCTTTGCCTTGCTTTCTTGCGCATGTTCTGGCGGGACTCCAGCGGTCGACCACAGCAGCACCGCAGCAAGCTGATGCTTCTTCCCGCGCCGGATGTGGCAGACCTGAACCCTCTCAGGCAGCCTGTTGTGTTCCAGGAGCTGCTGTATGCTCTCTTGCCCCTCGCGAGGAGGCGGCCGCTGCTGCTGCTGCTCTGCTGCAGCAGTACCACGGAACCCACGGCCTGCTGTTGCCGCATTAAACACTTCCTGGATGTACAACTGGTCCCCTTGCAATGAATAGCCAGCGGGGAAGGGGGGATAGAAAGACAAACGACGCACAACGGAGGAACGGCAGCCCCTGAACAAGCCAATTTGTAAGGAGCAGAACAAACACCCAATACTACTCTGAAAAAGAGCGCTAGAGATGAACGGGAAAACACGAAAAAGAAAACACAGAACGAAGCAGGATGAAACAAGGATGAGAAGAAAGTGAAAGGTTGAAAATCTGGTGTGCAAAAGCAGGTGCAGATGAAATGCAGCAGAAGAAGCAGCGAAAGCGAGGAAGTTCAAGCAGGAGGCGAAGTAGAAGGAGAGAGCGACGGGATGCCACAAAGCAAACAAGGGGGAAGATGGGAGAATAATAGACACGGGCAGCACTGCTTTGCCTTACATGATAGATATACACCCAAAGATACACATGGTGGCGCATCGGCCTGTCGGTGATAGCGCCACCATCTCACAAAACTCCTCGTCATCTGAGCCATCGGCGTAAGGCTCAGCAGGAGTCCTTCTTGAGTTGCCGGGGGCAACAGTCCGGGTATCAGGGGCTATATCTGGCTTTACCGACATTTTGACGGCTGGTGTGACAGTGTAAAACACTGAGAGGCTGATTTGTGACTTTGCCGGCGCTTCCGATTCCGTCTGATCTAAAGGCAGAAGCGCAATCCATAAGTGCAGCTAGCAAGAAGACCCTAGTCAAGACTTAGAGCGGCGTTTGCTCTGCAAAGACTTATATATGGCCGTGCGCGTAAAAGGGAGACAGACGAAAACGTGGGCGGTCTGAAAAATGAACCGCGTGGCGTACAGGCTACGAAGGGAAAGCTGTAGCTGCGGCAAGAAACGCCCATGGGGCCTCTGGACACCCCGCAGGTAAAAAAGTCGAAATATTAAAGAAAAGAAAGGGGAAAGAAAAGGCATCACAGCACTAGCCTTGTGGGAGAGTCCGCATGAGAGGAGTTCGCAATTCGGACAGAAACGGAGTAGGCACCGCTTAGCACCTTCCCGCTGCCTCAGCTCCTCCTTGAGAGACAAATGTCCAAAAATAAATGAATCAAGATGCAAATTGGAACGTTTAAGTCGAAAAAAGAGTCAGAAACTCACAAGGAAGGGGGGCCCCGTGATGCGGAAACCTGAAGCTGCTGCGCCCACCAACGCTCCATTAAGTCGATCAGTCAGATCAAATGGACTAATCGAAAAGAAAACGTAAAAAAGAGAACGGGAATTTTAACATATTTGTTCAGGCTGCATTTCCCCCAAAACCATGACTGCGCAAATTCGGGCATGTTTGGGGCCCCCGACTGTCCAACTGTTGTCTGTGACTGTCTGACGATGAAACACAACAACGATTCGTTCCGCGCTTCTTCTTTTCTCGTTCATACCTTCGCTTCGTGGCCTTTCTTTGGTTTTATCCGCTTGAGAACCTTTTTCTATCCCGTATTTCTTCTCATATTATTCTAATGGCCGTTGTGTCCGCGAAAAATTCAATGACAGCGCATACCATGATGACCACTACCGTTCGATTTGGACACCAGGCGCAGCGTGTTCGGCTGTATGCTCATTTCTCTTCTTAGAGCCCCTCAGTATGCAATGAATGTCAGCAGGAGCTCAGTCGAGGGGCGCTTCCGTTATACTTCAGTTATTTCTGTCAACAACCGAAGCACGGAAGACACTCCGCTAGCACAGGGTGGTTATTCCAATAAACCAGGCGAACACACAAATAAAGAATACCTGCACACTTGGGTAAGTACGCGATCCAAATGCTCAGTGCTTGCATTGATCATTTTTCTTTGCAGAGGGCATGTGTGTGTGTGTCAGAGCATCCTCACACTGGTGGGGGGTAGGCACGCTAAATGTGCACCTGGAACAAATGAAACGAAGAAACAAAAACAAAAACTGAATTTTTTGAGGTTTTTTAACAAGCCCCAAACACTTTTGGAACCATGCAAAGCACCCTCAGTCGTACTCATGGGCAGCAGATCCTAAGGCTTAAACACTGCGACGGAGTGTCTCCATTTTCGTTGTTTGCCTTCCGCAGCTTCTGACAGTCTTGTCTCAGCCTTTTGCATGATTTTTTTTGCCGAGATCTCTTGTATTCTTTCTCGTTCGACTTTTTGCCTGCTGTTGTGCTGTCAAACGCTGGCACACATAGATATGCATTAAAACGAAGGCAGACAGAAAGAAGAAAAGTGGACAGGCAAAAAGAAAGTCAGAAAAAGAGACAGAAAGACGGCAAGAGGCAGGCAAAAGACTAAGACAAACCCAAGGACATGAGCGAACAGCAGAACGGGCCGCCCCTATTTAGTTCTGTCCATTATTTCGTTGCGTACAGAGAAACGCTGTAAGGATGTTTGATACGACGCTAATGCGGGGAAGGAAAACGTATATACGGAATGGGATAAAAAATGAAAAAGTTTAAAACAAAATGACAGGACGAAAGGACACGAAACGCAAGAAGATAAAATAGCGGTAACGAAGCCAGGAAACCAGCAAGCCTCCTTTCAAGGGAGACCCGCGAGCTGTCTGTACACCTCATCCAGTGCTCGACTGTTAACAACAGCACAAGTGAAAGCAGCAGGCCCAGCATCGTGAGCGCTGCAAAAAGTAGCTCTGTGATTGCAAAGCCTCAGAGCCGCAGAAGCAGCAACAGCTGCTCCTGCAGCCGCTGCAGCTGCTGCTACGAGTATTTCTACTTTGGCAGTTGAGCGCTTCGTATATACACGTACACGCAGTAGTTGTTGCCTCTACGAGTTCAGTCAAAGCGCCGGTTGTCTCGCGGTGTTTGTAGCGCCACTACGCCCAAGAGGCCCACCAAACCCTCGTACCAGTTTGGCATGCTTTCGACAGGAACATTTTGTTGTTCCTGCTGTTGCTGTGAATTCTGTGAGTTGCGTTTGTCCTGTTGGCGCTGAGGGCGGTGCTGCTCCTGAAGCTGCTGGTGGTGATGGTGGTGACGGTTCTGCTGGTGGTGATGGTGCTGATTATGGTGTTGCTGCTGCTGCTGCGTCAGCTTCTTGTCCGCTACACCTGGATTGCTACTTGTTTTCTGTTGTTGCAGCCGAGTGTTCTCCAGAGCTGACTCATTAGGTCCTCCAGGTTCTGCACCTGGGACCGGCTGTTGTGGCGGATGTCCTTGTTGCTCAACAGGGCCGTTGTTGCTGCTGTTGCTGTTGCTGTGGTGCTGCTGCTGCTGCTGCTGTATCGTTTGTAGCCTGGTTGTACACAGGCTAACAGGAGCAGCTCTTCCAGCAGCGGGTGCTGTTGCTGGCGGAGAGGGGCCCCTGCTGGTGCTGTGCGCCGCTGCAGCAGAACCCCGAAGGACAGCAGCTCCAGGAACTGGCATACGCCCAGCCTGCTGTTTCTGCTGCTGCTGCACATACAAACTCTTGGAAGCGGCAGTCACTGAGGGCTTCGCTGCTGCAGCAACAGCCCCTGCCTTAGCGAATGCTCTATGCTGTTCGTTCAACAGCACAAAGGCTGAGGAGTCAGCAGTGGACCCGTTGGAATCTGCAGCCATATTTGCTCCTGCTGTTTCTGCAGCATCTGCTTCCGCTGAAGCTCCAGAATTATCGTATTTCGCCTCCTTCACGCTCTTCCCCTCCGTACGCTGTTCGTGCGGCTGTTGCTGCTGTTGCGCTGCTGGTGCTTCCCCAGACCTGCGGTGTCGCCTAGGCGTCCTGGGTGTACGAGAAGCAGCAACAAACCTTGCCGCACCTTTGAAAAATGAATCTTCTCTTTCTATTTGAGACACTTGAAGAGCAGGAACTGGGAGTAGGGGCACAGAAACCCCATCGTAAACACCTTGATGCCGTTGTGAGTCAGCAGTAGCACCAACAGCAGCAGCGGGAGGCGTGACAAATCGCTGCAGCAGTTCCTTCTGCACATTGTGAAAGGTCCCTTGATTATAAGTTTCCTTGCCGCAAGCTACAGAAGCTGCTGCAGCGCGAGGGCTCAGTAGGAGCGGCTCTTCATCTGCTCCAGCACGACACTCTGCCAGGGCAACGACAGCTGCTGCTGCCTGCTCAGCTGCTTGGTCTGCCCTAGTTTTCTCTGCTTTTGCTGCAGTTGCTGCGGCAGCTGCCTGCTGTGCCTTCTCCTCCGCTTTAGCTTTCCGTGCTGCTGCTGCTGCTGCTGCTGCCGCTTGCTGGGCCGCTCTCTGCAATGCTACAGCTTCCGCCTCAGCAGCCTGCGCTGCTGCCGCAGCAGCAGCAGTTGCCGCAGCCTCTGCCTGTTTCTGTTCCTTCGCCGCCCTTGCCACCTTTTCTGCTGCTTCTGCTGCAGCAGCAGCTGCAGCCTCTGCAGCATCGAGCACTGAGCGCAGCAGCAGCTTTTCCTGTTGCTGCTGCTGCGGGGTTCTCAGGCTGCGGGCGTACGCTATCCAGGGGTGAGCCAGAGCCTCTGCTGCTGTCTGAAACCTGTGTCTGCTGCTGCTGCTGAGGAGCTTACGCATAAAGTTTTCGCATAGAAGAGAGTACTGCTGCTTTAGGCGGGGATAGCGGACATCTTGGGATAGCTGCTGACACAAGCGGCCGCTGCTTATTATTCCTTGGCTGCATAGAGAAAATTAAACAAAAAGGCTTATTACTCTACATCCACATTTCGCTGCGTAGTCGTTTGGGCGAGGTAGTGTTTGTGCATTCGCTACGGTACGCATTTGAGTGGTTTATTGACTATCCCTTCTCTAAATTGATGCAGGCACTTGGGCACACGCTTCTACGCGTTCAATGATCGAAGAAACAAATAGATGGTTGAATGCACAATGAATGAACAGCCTCTCCATGCATTCCCATTTCACCAAAACTGGACTCGTATTACTAATCCTTAGCAAACAAATTAGAGCCAACCAGACCGTTCGCTGCTTACTATCTAATTTCTGGTGCGACTTTTGGTGTAAAATGACTAAATAAGCAAACGAGTGACGTATGAAGCAGTGAACAAGTATCCAATCTACTTATTCTTACCTTTTAAGGTTGACTCTTTCATGCGGGAAGCAACCCTCCATTAGCAAGTAGCATATACACCCCACTGCATGCAGGTCAGCGAACGTTGATAGTTTTCTCTCCTTTACAACTTCAGCCGGCAGGTACTGAGGGGTGCAGCAGAGACCCTCGAGAGCCCCCCCTTCCCCGCTTAGTAAAGAAGCAAGAGAGCTGGTGCAGGCTGCTGCTGCAGCGGCTGCGGCTGCTGCGTTTGCTGCTGAAGCTGGATCCTTTACCCCCGCAGTGCGCAGCAAAAGGTTCCTTTTCCCACCCGTTCCAGATCCACCTTGCTGCTGCTGCTGTGCAGCAGCAGTAGCAATAGAGTAAGCCTGTGCTGCTCGTGCTGCTGCACATGGTAATGGCGTCAGCCCGTCCAAATCCACTAAAGTTAGAGTTGCGGGATGAGGTGCAGCAGACCTAAACATGATATTTTCAAGCTTTATATCTCCGTGAATAAACTGCAGAAGAGACACAGACAATTCACGCAACGCTGTAAATTGGCCGAAGCAGCAGCAGCAGCATATGGCGCAGCAGAGGCAGACACACAGGCAGTAGCTGCAGAACCAGCGGCACCTGCTGCAGATGCAAGTACACGAATAGCGGCAGCAAGCGCGTTTGTCTACACTTTTTGTGCTATATTTCCTGCCGCTGCTGTAGCAGCAGCAGCTACAGTAGCAAAAGCAGCAGCTTACCCCCTCTTGGTGTATGCACCTCAGTCCCTTCAGAATAGGCACAATGATCTGGGAGGCCTCCCATTCTGTGGGCAGAACTTGGCTGTACTTTCGACACAAATACTCGAAAAGTGTGGGACCCGCCAGTTTTTCCATAACCAAAAACTCGCGAGACACCCGGCTGCATGCATACACCCCAAATACCTGCAGCAGGTGTAAGGAGTCGAAACTAGGGAACTGTAGGAAGCGACAACAGCTGCAGCTAGAACCCCCTGCTACTGCTGCTGCAGCGGCAGCTGCCTCTGGAGGTGGGGGTGCTGTTGCTCCTGATGGGGGGTGGCAACGCTCGTGTATGGTTGCCAACAGCATGGCGAATGCGTCGTTTTGTATTTGTTTCGGCGGATGAGCTGTATGTTCACTCGAATCGGCAGCAAGCTCCGTAGCTTCTTTGCTGCTCGCTGTCGTGTCGGGTACTTCATTCTGCTGTTCCTCTGTCCCTTTTTCGGTTTTAAATTTCGTTGCTGTCCCGGGCTTAGCATCTCCCTTGGTTTCCGGCTTTATCTCTCTGTCTAGTTCTGCTTCGGTGCACGTTTCAGTATCTGTGTCTGTATCGTGGCCGCTGCTGCTGCTCAGCAGCTGCTGCAGCCTAATTAGCTGCAAGAATTTGAATCGATTGATGAAAAACTGCTGCTGCCTTTCTGATGAATGCCTCAGTGCCTTTACCGCCACCTGTCGAGTCCTATCAAAGAAGCAGTACTGACAACCCATCCGAGAAGAAACGCTACTGCTGCTGCTGCAGCTGCTGCTGCAGCTGCCCCTGCTGCTGCTGCTGCACCTGCTGCTCTGCCGGCTCTCCCCTTCCAACAAGTCTGTGCGCCTTACAGATCCCCTAGGGATTTCAAGGTGGCGGTGGGGCCTTGGGGCCCCAGGGACTCGGGTGAAGCAGGGGCCCCCGAGGGCCCCTCCCGGGGAGTACCGGCAGGTGCTTCTGTCTACCGAGCCAGCATAGACCGCGCCGTAGCTCCCTTCACCTAGCAACGTGCTGAAATCTACGTACGTCCAGGCCCCACATAATAAGGGTATGTGCAGCAGCCGCTGCTGTGTTGCTGTTGCCTCGGCTATGCAGGTGACCCCACGAGGCCGCTGCTGGGGCTGCTCTCCGGGTTCGATGCCCACTAAGACAGATTCTGCGAGGCCCATTATCTTGAAGTGACTGTCTTAGAAGACAGACCAACCATCGGGAACCGAGATCTATACCAGGTTTGGTTTGCCTTCCTTTTTGTCGACTTGTTCGTGTCGTGACAAACAGCAGACGCCAAGGAAGGGGAGAAAGGGGCAGCAGTGAAGCGAAGCAGGGACAGATTCGAGTCAAGCTCCACAACCGACACGTTACATCTAGTTTACGAAAAATACTACAAACTGCCACCAGCCAGCAAGCAATGGGGGGAAGGAGCAAACGAAGTGCAAGGAACAGCTTGCGAAGTTGTGGGGGAATGGGCTAATATCAAGTAGTCCAAGGACTTGAAGATAAAGGAATCTTTTTTAGGAGTGAAGAAGAAATGTTTAATGATCAAATGACAAATTGCAGCTGCTCGCCCAGGCGGTCGAAATTCGAGTGGTCAACGCGCACCCGAAGCCCGTGCCGTATAAATTAGGATTCAATGACCTCCTACATTTAAAAATAAACAAAAACAATAAATGATAGTAATGGGACAAGAGGTTCACGACGGAGAAAAAGTGAATGTGAGCCACGAGGGCGCAGCACCACCGGCCACTGACCGACCGGTTACGCCATTCAGACAGTGCCAGGGCTGTGAAATATGTTCAACTGAGCTTCGCAGACATAAAAGTGAAGATGAAAAATAAGTTTATAAGCCTCGTTTAAACGAGCTGCAGTGTCAGAGGCAATTTAAAAGGGTAGATGCGTTGCACAACCTTAGGCGTTTTGACGCCGCCGTCGGCACTGAGGGCTGCGACTGAGCCATGAGCAGACGAAGTGCTCCCCATGAACGCAGTTGACATGAACAATAAAGAACCTTAGCTCTTCAGTAAAATTTGGTTCAACGCTTAGAATGTAATAGACCAAAACGCGTCAAGTGTATTTTTTCCATTGCTTCACTGAATAGGCCAATGGACTGGTGCGAGTTATGCGTATATGTGACACATCCTCATGACCTTCATACATGATCTAAGGGGAGTCCAAGATTATCGCTTCAAAATTTAGGTTTTGGATCTGTGTTACTGTTGTCTTTAGTGTCCCATTTGTTTTGTGGAGTGTTCCCGTGAATTGCTCCTCTAGACGCCCGGCCAAATGCAAGTGCTTCGTTTGCCAAAATGGCCGGGATGGGCAGTTCAAAAACCGATGAAAATTAGCCACTCTTCACTGCATATAATTAACTCGCACACAGTGAACTGTTCAGGACAATTTATAGGGATGCACCTGCAGGGCTCCGGAATTCAACACGCCGTGGGGTGGGTTTTAGTGGGCCAATCTGCATAGCTTTTGCCATATTGGCCACTTTGTAAGAGTGAAACATGACTGTATCTACGCTGTATGCAGTTTGTTAGTATAAAGGTACTCTCGGCTTCGTCTCTTCAACAGCAAAGCTCTAGTGTCCTCTCTAGCACGGGAAGAAAGCGACAAAAAGCAAAGCTCATACTACCATCTCCGCACAACTTTATGTCACTCCGAAGAAGAATCTTGCCTCCATGTTTCATATTACGTAAATGCTACACCGGGAGGAATTAAATGCGTGAGAAGGGGGAGAGCATGACTTGTTCCTTATTTTTCTGTCTCCATCTCTGTCCTGGTTTCACCGGGCTTCTCGTTCATCGTACAAGTGCTCATGCATCAGCAAAATATTATTTGTCTGCCTGTTAAAGGCTGTATCGGTTATCTACAGCGTTTATCGTCACTTGTTCTACGCGCACAAGTAAAGCTACACTAGTTTACACTTCCACTTCTCGAGCATTCTCCTACTTTTTGATGACAAGTTTATTTGTTGGCTTGCAAAGCTCTCCATCCATTTTATGCTGCATTTTCGTGACAGCAGCTGCAGCAGCGGCAGAGGCTAGAAGCCTCCTGTGGCGTTTCTGCTGCTTGTGCAGTTTCTCACGGCAAGAATAAAGCAGCAAAGAGAGGCAGAAATGAGATAAGCGACAACAAACAATATAAACACAAAGGCAACAAGAAACATCAGTAACATCTCATTGGCGAGCTGCTGCATTTGAAGCAGACCGCGAGATGAGGAAGTGCTTCCCGTCACCTCGACGATTGTCTGAAAACAAGCGCAAACCCTGGACCCAAACCCTTAGCCCTAAACGCTAGAAGCTTATCTACACAAATCTAAACCCTCTTTCCATAAAGTCTTTAAAACGTAAACCCCAAACGTCTCTGTCGGGAATCATGAGCCAGCCCTCTCCACACACCGTTCCTCTGTGCCCCAGCCGCTAGCTCGTATCTAAAACTAAAATGTGGCAAAAATTAAATGTATCTCACCAATGGGGAGGAACCACAGGAGAGGGTTGTACCCGAATACCTCGTTGAAATTTCGCCAGAATCCCAGGTTCCAGATATCCTGCACAAAAAATTGAAACAAGAACGATAAAAAGCATGAAGGCCAGCTGCATGTGCACCCGTATTGAGCTTCAGTGACAAATGAAAACAGTAAAAACATCGAATTATACAAAGGGATTGCATACAGCTGCTTTCTTTCCCTTTTAACGAGGCGGTGATTAGAGAAACATGCTTGCTTGGGAGGAAAATATATGCAAGCACGTGCACCATATGTGCGTGTGCACTTCAGACAATTCTTTGGTGTACGTACAGCTGGCGGTTGTGCATCGGTCCTCCTAAGTCTCTTTTCGCAGAACTCGATTGTAGTCATCCCCTTGGCTAGGAGGTAAAGATGAAATAAGCCAAACAGGAATAGAACAGCAAAGAGAAACAAATCCAGAATTGAGCCCAACAGCAGGGCAAACAGCTCCCCGAAGTCCGTCTGCAGAGGAAGCGCAAACCGAGAAGACCAGATTAATAAATTAAACGAGAAAGTGAAATAACCTGTCCGCTTGCTTGCACGCATGCAAGGGGTTACTGCAGCAGCACCGCATTCTGCTCAGAAGCAGCGGTCCAGAAATAAGCACGATTTTACAAATGCAGTTTCTTCAACATTTGCGATATAGGGGAATTCATTTGGGGTGTAAATCCACCTTGGGTTCTCCGACGACTCTGACGAGGGACTCGATCATCGTCCCGCCCACAAACAAACAAGTGAGAGTTCCGTAAAGCAGCAACAACATGAAGTACTTGTGGTTTCCCCAGCCAACACAATTGGCCAGCCAGGGGCAGTGGTGGTCCATTCGCAAAATGCAGCAGCGGCAGACGCGGCAGTGGTGAGTCCGGTCGGGTTTACATACACCGCACCACTTGCACACGCGCAGCCCGCCGCTGCTCTTCGTTTCCTGAGTTGTTGCAGCAAATAAATCCAACAAAGAAACAAATCCAAAAATATATTTCAACTAATAAATCACTAACGCCACTTGCCGGTGCAGACAACTGGCATTGATAGTTAGCCCAAAAACGCCACGGCTCACTGGAATGGTGGCAAGACATGGAGAAAAAGAAACAGCGAAATGCACATTCAAACAGAAGAAATTAAAGAAAAAAGCAAAAGGACAAACAGAAGCAAATGCAAAGCTTAAAAGACAAATAAAAGGGAAGCAAACCCGTTAAAAGATGTGCGCAAATCAACAAGATCTGCAGCTGTGCTTTCACTGTGGGCAGCAGCTGCGAATTGAGTTGGAGTAAAACTAAGCTGTACATACACCGCAGCCCCGCCAGCGGGCTCACAGCTGCAGTGTGGGTCTCCATGGCATCTTCATCTGTTTCGTTTGGAGTTCCGGGGCGCACGAAAACGCTCAAAGCGAAGCAAAGGATGAAGACGGCGAACAGGAAAAGAAACACAATGAACTCGGACAAGCCTCTGCCGAAGGCCTGTCTGTCTGCGCCGTGCTGCTGCAGCAGCGGGGCTATGTGGTAAGCCACGTATACCCCAACCACAACAAGCACCAGAGACAAAACAAAAAGGACCGGCAAAGAACGAAGGAGGGCCCCCTTGGGGCCCCCCAGGGGCGCGGCGTAGCGCAGGGGGGCCACTTGTTCAGAGTCCTCATTTTCTTTCTTCTTTGCCCCCCCCACTAGGGGGCCCCCTCCTCTGTCGCCTCCACCTCCAGGGGGGCCCCCGGAAGTCCCCCCAGCTTCAGAGACGCCAGCAGCCAGCAGCGGCTGCTGGTCCCCCTCCCCCTCCATTGTGGGCAGCAGTTCTAGCAGGGAACGCAGCGAGGGCTCAAGGAACTCCTAGCTGCCTTGAGGCGCCGCGGACAGCAGCAGCAGCAGCAGCAGCAGCAGCAGCAGACTCAGGCAGCTGCTGCAGGCCCGCACAAAAAGCGCCTGAGACGTCGAGAAAAGCAGGGGGGTTCACTCCTTTTAAAATAGTCGAGATGAAGCCATTTCGCGATGAGCTTGCGCGGCAAAGGCCTTGGCTATGGGGAGCAGCTGCAGCCAAGGGGCAGTGGACTCCAAAGGGAGGCTTGATATACAAAAAGAAGAAAAGGGAAAAGACATATGAGCAACGTTGGGGCTGTTGAGAACATGAGGAAAATTTTAAAGCTTGAAACGAAGAAATAACCAGGAATCAAGGAGGCTGTGACCGGGGGATGAGCCGAGTGAAAGAGAGAGGAAAGCAGATGTATCTTCAAGCGGCAAACCTGCCGCTATCACTGTCCAATTTACAAGTTTATTTAATACGGGAATAGCGGCATACAATTGCCGTGATGAAACATTGGCGGCCACCCCCAGTGTCGAGCCAAGCAGCACAGCGCATGCATCTGGGGAACTGATCTACGCATGCAGCTCTATTATATTGAAAAATATTCCGTTTTAATCCAATTAAATTACTGGATGCTTGCTGATCCTACAAAAAGCCCGTTGGGGAGTGCGCAAATAACTCTCCAGGCTTCCTGCCGTTGGTGCTAGCCGTTGGAGGCGGGCATAGCACGTGGGGTGTCTGTACAGGCGGGACAGTGAGGATAAAGCTGTGTAAAAGGTACGTTGATAAAGCATTCGAACAAATCTTTTTGCGTTCTTGAGCTTCCAGTGTAGTCCCTGATGTTTGTGTGCCGTGGTCGAGCAAGCTGGCTGAACTCGGCACCGTGGAATTACGCTCCTCCACATGTTCTGTGGACCACATAAGGCTGTTTGTTTCATGATGAAATTTCCAGTTGAGGAAAGTTTACTGCTAACCTAGTCTGCTTTCTGCCCTTTGGCTATGCATACTCGAACGCCACGCAGCACATGCTAGACAGCAAGCGCGACACCACGTGGCCCTCACTTGGTTTCGTCCATGTTCGCTTTTACACGTAGTAGTCTACTTGTTTGAAGTGAATCAGCCTTAAATCCTGTATTTTGAAACACCAGGTGCGTGCATCATTTGTGCATGCATCGTAGGCAATGCTCTCCGCACACAAATGCGCTGAGAAAGCACACATAGGATTTCTGGGCTAGAAGGAGTTTTTACTTTTTACTTGCTTTTGCATTCAAGCCGGTGTCCAGATACCCAAATAATCAATAAGTTTTATCTGTGGCTGTATATTAGGGCCTGTTTTGGCGCGATTTCAGCACTCTGCATTTTAGCCGTGGCTGCGATCCCAGAGAGAAAAGTTAATCAAAAGGATGACAAATTCAACGCACACAGACTGAACAGAAAAACGCGTGTTTAACAAAATTTAATATATTGGGCCTGTGGGCACAAGGAGCTCGCTCTGAACAACAGGAATGTAGCAACAGCACACGCACACAGATAGCTACTTGGCAAGCTTTCAGCTAACTCAGCTGGCTAACTGGCTAACTCTGTGTCGCGCTGGTGCCTTGAGAAGTAGCTACTCTTTGAAGGCCACAGGGAGGGCTGAAAGAAAGCCTAATGCGCCTGTCTCCCATTGAGCGTTGTCTTAGTTGCATTTTCGTTGAGGGTTTCACGTCAAACAGCCCACGAGAAGCAAACAGCTGCCATTGCAGGTGAAGTGACATAGTGAGGCCTTGTGGACTGGACATGTTTCGATATTCACTTGCAAACAACAGTATATATAGCTGCACTGATAATCACAGTAGATGTGACTCTGGACTTAATTTGCTTCGGTCCTCCATGCTAATGCCAGTATTGTTAACATTCCAAGGTAGGAAATGCTTATCGGGTGGATTAGTATGCGTTTCAAAAGATGACTAGCGTTCCCCTCCCCCTTTTAAAACGAACTCTTATCCACTCCTGAACAAGTGAGTAGTTTACAGTGGCGGCAATACTTGAGGCAATAGGCAAAAGCACAGTCAACCTTATTGAAGGTTACCGCCACCATTTGCAACCATCCTGCTTATCGCCTGGATCTTGATTGTATGAGGTGTCCAGCCGATGAGTTGCAATAAGTTGCAGATTCAGGAGATAATTACGTTTTTGTCCTCCTCAAGAGGTGCATTCGTATAGTTGAATTGTCGTTTATTGATACTACTACGATGAAAATCGTAACAGCAATTAACGAAAATGGTAATTGGTAATGGTAATTGGTAATAACGAGAGCAACCACAGCAAAATGCCTCCAATACGACTGCCATCTTCTCCAATTATTGGCTAGTCTATCGGCGCAAGCCCAAAATAGTCAGGCAGACGAAACACAAGTATGCGTAAGACAGAGCTCAAATGATCTGAATCCTGAAACACGCAAATACTACCAATAAAGCAAACGACTTGAACAAATAAATGAGTTACTTCACAGCTACACTGCGAGAGTGAGGTGAAACCCGAAGGCTAGCTAACAATTCAAGGAAAGAAGCATGTTTCTAATGAATTAATAAAGCCTTTTTCCCCGTTCTTTCAGTTTTTAGCGTTTCTAAAATGTTTATATATAGTACTCTCTTGTTGCTGCCAGAGCGAGAGCCAAGCTAGCCACTGCGAAACAAACCCTCGAAGCAAAAGCCTCAGCCCTCAACAAAATAAAGGCGAGAACGCTTGGCAGCTGCGCGACCAGGCATATGCCGAAGGCCGCAGCCGCAGCAACAGCACGAGCTCAGGTACGCTCAAGAGACGCAAGTACAAATACATTTCATCAAATGCAGTCAGGACAGAAATATCTGAAGGCGTAGACGCTACTGACAGCCAAGCCTCTACCTAACTTCATTTGCAATGAAATAAATGTACAAAAGCAGAACGAAGAATCAGCAAACCCTAAATGAAAATATGTATCAAAACACGAAAAGAGCACGAACACAAGGACAAATGAGCCATTCACCACCCGTCAGCGCCAGAACGACAGCAAAAAAACATCTCAAACCCCCGCAAACACGAAAAAAGCAACAAGTGCAAAACGTGCATGAGATGCATGTCCAAGAGCCCTCAAAACCAGCTGAAACGTCGTACAGGATCGGTATCAACTGCAAGCTTTAGCCCCAGACCCCAGAAACACCGTCGAGGAAACATCGAACTGACACAACCACGGGTGTTCAGCTTGCACTGGCAGGCCGTTTTGCCTTTTACCTGAGACGAGCGCAAGCGAGACAAGTAGCAGGAATGGACTAGCTGACTACGTGCATATGCAAATAATGGGAACAAATATACTTTTTATCACATATAATTTGACTGTACGTGTTTCATCGATGCCTTTGTGTATGCCGATGCAAATAACTAATGTCTGCCTTTGCTTCCGATCCCTCCATGCGCCGCACGCAGACTGAAAGTGACAGCAGTGACACTAGACCTCATTCATTGTTATTTGGTTATTTTTTCTTTCATGGCTCCTACTAATTTGTCCTATAGTGTACATGTTTCGCATCCCTTGCCTGGAAAAAAAGCACAGCAATATGAGAGATGCACCAACAGCTAAGTTCGGAGCACGTGCTGCACTTTAAACTGATCGTGATTAAGCACTTGAAGTTCTGCAAATTTCCCCAAGTTTATGTGCGCCCACAGCGGCCATCTCGGCTCCATGCACTTACACTCCAAACCCATAAGCCCAAGCCCAAAGCAACACCAACGACTGCATGCACGTAATGTCGCCGACGCGCTGCCATGACTAACCAGACACTGTTTGCAATTACACTGCTACTTGTTACAAGGATTTATTAGGGTTTAGCATTTTACTGTAATATAATCATTTCTTAGCATACCGATCGTACTGTTTCACTGATTATTACTCTGCATCTGAATATAAGTGGGAAACAAACACACCTATGTCAACACCAGTTTATTCATCTTCAGCTTCCGAGCCGCAAAGCCTGTGGCAGATCCTGTCCACGCGATGTTGCTGCACCAGCCACACGAAGTGAATCGCTTGCCGCAATGATGAAACATTGATTAAAGGAACAATATTTACTAGTGCTGATAGCAAAGCACAGCTACTCTCGGAAACAACAAAGACGGAATCTTGGCCAGTCAAGTGTGCAGACCATGACGGAATGCTGGCCACAGCAAGCCTTTGCTTGACTAGTCTAAATGCTGTTCTTATACCTGCCGTTATCTATATCCTGCTGAATAAGTCACTAATTGATTTTGCGATTTATCTAGTTGTTGTCACTTACTAGTGCTTCATAATCTGAGCGGAGAATTTCTCAACAGTAGAGGGCAGCAGCTTTGCCGACATGGTCCTCGTGATGGCTGCCGGTATCCAACCGCCTGGGTCTGATTCGTTGAATAGGGTGACTTCACTCCACACTGAGGCAAAAGAACAAGTTGTACAGCAGTGCTCAATATTATTTCGTTAACTGAGAAGATAAAAATGTCTTCGACTTTTCTACTGAGAATGGTAACGTTGTTCGTAGTTGCTGTACTCGTTAGCAAGTCGAAAGAAATAGCGAAATTCATTTGCTTACAAGTAGGAAAGGCAAGCACGGACTCGAATACGGAATCAAGCAACAACGCAGCACTAAACACTTATCAACATAAGCAGAAGAAACGCCTCATGTCGGACAGGGGGCTCACAGCCAAATGGAGTCCAGACAGGCTTAGCGAGATATGCGTTCACGCGAATGTCCATTCGCACACGACCCGGCCTGTCCACAAAAGCAGAAATATCGCAAGTTTGGGAGTTTAAGATCTGTGGCAGCATCCAGCAGGGCCAGCCTACAGTCGAAGGCAGACCAGCCTACAGTCGAAGGCATGCATATACACATCCCTGTGGGACGAAAAGAAATGAGGGCCCGTGAAAATCTCATATAGTAACTGTGGCTCATCAGTCTTGGCATCAATTTGACCGTGAAAGCAACAAAAACGCAGTTCACTTAGTGGGATTCCGAAACGATGGGATGGAAGCATGGTAACAATACTGAGACAAGCAAAAGTGCTTAGAAGGGTGGGAACGTACGCCTCCGGCACATCAGGATGGTCTATAGAACAGCTCATGGACGCATAAGCTGTTGCCTCTGCCTCTGCCTCTGTTCCTTGTCCGTTGCTGCTGGTGGTGCTGAGAGCGCCGTCAGCTTCTGGCAGCCCCTCTGTTGATCCTGCTACTTTCGGGTTGGTCCTGAATCTGCACTTGACTCGAAGTGTACAGACATCGCGAGGGTACACCGTAGCGACGCGCCGGAAAGCCACATAACATATGTCATGGCCTGCGTCCAGCTGCTCCACCACATGCTGCTCCGTGACGTTCTTGTCCCACAGAGACCGCAGATCGGAGTTGCTCGCGAAACTCGCGTACAAACGAGGTGAAACGGGTAGGAGAAATGTTGCTAAGTGCACACACACAAGCAAGCCAGAGAAGCAGCATTCTGAAGCTTATGGACAACCTGCAGCAGCTGCTGCCTCTCCTCCCCTGAGGCCTCTGCGCTGTGTCGGCCTTAAGAAGTTCACAAAGCCAAAATGCCTGTGCTAACTCCACAGCAAAGGCACCGAATGCAGCGGCAGCAGCAGCAGCAGCAGCAACAGCAGCGCCAATGTCCACGCACCTCTGCATGCCAAGTTTCCCACCCCAGACTCTCCCTTCCAAACTTGAATTCCGTCGTGAGAATGAACACAAGGCATGTTAAGCCCCTCAGAACCCAACATGGAGCGCACAGAGGCGTTAATAAGGACAGAAGAGAGCGACTGCACCTCCTGGCGTCGGTCCCAAGTGCTGCTGCTGCTGCTGCTGCTGCTGTCTGTTGTTGCTGCTGCTTGTCGCTGAAGCTTGTTGAAGCGCATGCGCTGCTGCTCAAGTTTCTCAAAGAGGCGGCTCATGTCCTCCGCCGCCATCTCCTCCAGCGACACCAGCGGCCACATGCTCACCTGAGGGCCGATGGGAAGGGAAGCAGCAGCAGAAAGCGACGGCGAAGCAGCAGCAGAGGCTGCAGCAGATGCGGAAACCGAGGGAGCTGCGACTGCAGCCGCTGCATCTGCTGCAGCAAATCCTGCGGACGGGGCCTCGCCCCGCGCCTCCAAGTGGCTTCCGCCGAAAGGCTCCGGCCCCGCTGCTGCTGCTGGCGCAGCAGGAAGCGCACAAGCAGCAGAGTCCAAGAGGTCGCTGCTGGGTGAAGCTGTGGCTGTTGCTGCTTCCTGAGTGGCCGTCCTGGCCCCGTCTTCTGCTGCCTCCAGCCCCTCGAGCCCCCGCCTGGGGACCGCCTGGGGGCAGAGCATTTGCATGCAAGTGCATGCATCTGTGGGGCTGGCGTACTGGCTGGGTTTGTCTGCGTCTTCGGAGCCGGCTTCGTCCTCGACCTCGCCCGTGGCCCGCGCCTCCTCCGCGGGGTGTACGTACACCCCAGAGCCCGCCTCCTCCCGCGCCCCGTGGCCCTGCCAGTGCTTGCCGCCACTATTCAAGTTTGCCGCAGAACTGGGCTCTTGGTGGTGCCTCCTGCGGCGCCGCAGGCGCAGCCGGTGGCGGCGGCTCGCCCGCGGAACTGCAACACTGACTTGGGCCTGCGCAGACTGCCGCCAGTCCACCACGCACCTGTCTTCTTTGATGTACATACACCGCAGGCGGCGCGCGAGGAAGCGGATCCAGCGGGGCTGCCGCTGAGGCACCACCAGGGGCTGGTCGTCAGCAGCAGCAGCAGCAGCAGCAGGAAACGCAGCAGCATCATCCCCAGTGGGCGGGCCCTGGCGAGGCCTCTGGCCGCCGGGGTTCTTCCGGCCCCTCATGTAGACGAGCGAGAGATAAGGGCTTGCGACTGCTGCTCCTAGCTCGCGTGCAGCAGCTGCTGCTGCTGCTGCTGCTGCTGCTGGCAGCAGACGGCCGGCGAGGGGGGGACCCGGGCTGCTGCGCGGTTTGCTGTCGAGAGGATAGACCCGCCACCCCGACCTACATGTTCTGCTGACAGCAGGCCAAAGAAGTCGCAGCAAAAAGGGCAATTAGCTGCGCCCAGGCCACTCATAGGAGCCGCAGGGGGTCCAGCAGCAGCGGCTGCTGCAGCCGCAAGTTGCGCGCTGCTGCTGCTTGGCGGCGAGCTATTTGCTGCAGTGCGTGCCTCTTAGTGGCAGCAAATTAGAGGAAGTAGGTCGACAAAGTGGCAAGAGTCAGTGCGTCCTTCACAAGAGAAGAGCCAACTACGGAGCCCAGCAGCGGGCTCGTGCTGCGCTGCTGTGCTGCTGCGCAGCTGTGCCGCTGCGCTGCTGCACTGCTGTGCAGCAGCAACTAGCGCGTCACTGCGTGTGTGTACAGACTCACTGCAGGCGGGCTGGAGCCCCTGCTGGTCTGCGGCGCGCTGCCCGGCCGCGAAGAAGCAAAGACGACTCGAAGGCAGTCGAAGTGGCTGGCCGGCAGATGCAGCAGGCACTGGAGGTGGTGAAGCTACGCTGCTTGGCACTGCCCTGCTGCTGCTCGCTGGGAGAGCGAAGACGGGGGAAGAAGCGCCGTCTCCTGGTGCCGTGGGCTCCTCAACGGGGAGGCAGGCCAGCCAGGCACTACTATCTGGAACGTCTGTAGTGAGCGCAAGACAGATTTGAAGGAGGTACAGACGGCAGGCAGGGGGCGGAAAGCAGGCGAAGTGAATCGCGGCTGTCAGGGCGAACAGGCACGGGCTGGAGACCAAGGGGAGGTACCCAGAGCCTGTGAAACACGGGGACGGTGGTGCAGTGAAGTGGAAAAATAAACTGAGGCAGCTCACTTAGAAGAAGAAGGAAAGATGTTAAACTACATTTCAAAGATAAGGGCAAGCTTTAAATTACGCGCCCCGGTCGGCAGCACACCTGCCGCTGCCCTGGGGCTGTGTGGCGCATGTATGCGTCCGTACGTGAAGCGATTCTCGCCTATCAAATCAAGAAAAAAGCGTATACAAAAAGATAATAATTAATGATGGCCCTAAGCAACAAAGTATTTGAGTCAGGCCCTGCGTTAGGCTAACGAGCACAGAAGCGAGGCACACAGGAAGGGATGAACACAAGCGCATGCGCGGGTCGACATCGCTGCTTGGAACTGGTCAATAATGAGAAAAAAGTTCCGTTTGTGAATCTCATAATTAATAATTCAAATTATACAGACTAAAATGAACAAAGTTTGCTGGGATTTGCCCCTGTGCTGAGGTGTACGGGCACCACTGTCTGCAGGGCGTCAATCTGGTGCCACCTGCTCTTGATGCAGCCCCACCTGGAATGCTTTCAAGGCTCTGTTTGAATCATCGTTTAAGAATCTGCTCTTCTTCTTCCTGTTTGCTTCTAATGCTTCCTCTCTGCTTCCTTTTTAGCGTCAGGAACGCACTCTGTGGGGTGGAGCCTCTGCTCCTACTTAGTCCAAACGAGGCAGCAGGCACGCCAGAGGAGGCCTTCGCCCAGTTTCTTTCTTTACAGTCTCTAATACTCTGTTTTTGATTCCGAAGCATCATCTCCGATTTACGTGCAATACAAGGAGCTTCGTCATTGACAGCGTCTCTCTGTGTCACGATCCCTGGACGTTGCATCGTCAGGTTTATTCTGTCCACTGTCTTCGAACCTGCCTTCCTGCCAAACGGCAGCAAAGACCTAGACAGTTCTGTGCCTCTTGACGACGAGAAAAACTTGGTGTGGAGCTTCATCGCAGCCTCCCTGAGGGAATCTGGGAGATCTTTGTTGCGAGGGTTCAGCGTCGACTGCACTTGAAGTATGCCGAGGCTGCATGCACGCCACTCATAGGCGCTGTCGCACAGGGGAGCGGCGGGGCCACCTCCGGCAGAGTTGCCATTGACTGCAGCAGCAGCAGCAGCAGAAGATGGGCAACGCACAGAAGGCGCAGCATGCACTTGGGGTCTTTTGCTTGCTGCTGTCAGCTGCCCAGTTCGCACTCACGGAGGCACAGGGGGCAGCCACTGCGGCCCACGCGCAGTCTCGCGAGAACCAGTGGACCACTGCTGCTGCAGGGTGGCCCGATGGCTCCAGGCCGGGGCTTGACTCCCCTGCCTTTGCTGCTGCTGCTGCTCCTGCTGGCCACCAGGGAAACGACGCAGCCACTTCTGCTCAAAGGGGCAGCTACAAACAGTCTTTCGGGGGTAGTCTGCCCCTGACTGGGCACTCAGCGCCGCACCTGGCAGCAAACAGGAGGCCCCCAAGGGGGGAATCAGCGGCGGATGCTGTATGCTCCACAGGCAAGCAACCTGCAGCAGCAGCAGCAGCAGCAGTTGTGCGTAGTTCTTTTGAACTTGAGTTTGCACCTTTTGCCTCCCACAGAAGTGATTCGAAAGCCGGTTTCTCTGCAGCAGCAGCTGCATGCGCGGGAGCCTCTCTGTGAGCTGTTCTTTGGTTTCATTTTAGAGTAAAGTGCAGCAAAAGAGAGAATTGGCGGAGTCTGTTGCTGCTGCGTGGGGCTTGCTGCTACAGGGCTGCGGCTGGCGTTTGACTGCGCGCTGCGGCGCGTAGTGGCCTTCGGCGTGCGGGACCATTTGGTGGACAAGTACAAATTGCCCATGGTGCCTCTGGATGTTTGCCAGAGCGAAGTGCTGCTGGACGTGGAGCAGTGCATTCCCGTGGACTTCATGGACAAGTTTCCCTCCGACACTTTGATAGAGGTGAGGCAGCAGCAGCAGCAGCAGCAGTAGCAGCAGCAGCAGCAGTAGCCGCAGCAGCAGCAGCAGTAGCAGCAGAACCAGAGCAGCAGCAGCAACAGCAGTAGCAGCAGTAGCAGCAGTAGCAGTAGAAGCAGCAGCAGCAGCAGCGGGGGGCGCTGCTGCTGCGGGCGCAGCGGGGAAAGCCCAGAAGGCGGGTCCGGGGGAGTGGCGGGCTGCGCAGGTCGTGAGGCAGAAGCAGCTGCTGGTGGGTACCATGGACTTCAGCGTGTTTCCGCAGCTGGCCGCGGACCAGGGCTACACCGCAGGCTTTTACCCCGAGCTGGTGCAGGCGGTGGCGCAGGAGCTGACTGTGATAGTGCTGCAGAACCCGGGGCTGCGGCGGGAGCTGGTGGGGGAGCGCGAACTGGACATCAGCATTCTGAACCAGTCCTTCAGCAAGCGCGTGCAGGACATAAAGGCTGCAGTGGCGCAGGAGCTCCTCATCGGCGCTGCATGCAGCGAAGAGGCGAACGGCGCAGCGGGCCACGGGCTGCAGCAGGCGGCCGCGGCTGGCAGGGGGTCTATGGGCCACGGCGAGGCTCTGGGGGGGGAGGGGAACTTGCCGTGGCAAGACACGCTGGTCTGCGGGGATGTCAGTGGCTCTGCTTCCACATGTCAGTTGCACGGCTGCCTCTCCCCGTGGGGAGAAGTCCCCAAGGAGTTCCAGATCGCAGTCACCCACGTCAAGTTCAGCACCCCCATGAACTTGGTGGCGGCGGTGCATCGAGGCGAAGTCCACATGACAGACGTAGGCACCATCGCCTCCGCCTACCTCCCGGAGAAATACAATTTCCTGCCTCTCAGAGAAGTGCTGGAGCCCTCCTGCACCGTCGGAGCCTGGAAGAGCTTCTTCTTGCTGCGGGACCCAGCAAGTCGCCGCCGCCGCGGCCGGCGCCAGACTTCCGCCGACCCTGAACAGCAAAACTTCGCCAGAAGTGCAGCGGGAACTTTTGAGAAGGGAGGAGTAAACGTTTTGGGCTCAACGCTCGGCTGGTCGGGAGGGATCAGCGGCGGCAGAGGGAGCGGTGGGAGAAACACCAGCCCTGGAAAGAGCCCCCCTGGGAGTGGCGGAAGCAAGGATATTTCGAAGGATAGGCGACACCAGCGGCCTGGCAGCATGTCAGAGTCCACAAACCTGATGAACCGGATGGAAAGCTGGGAGGAACGCATGCGACGGACGCGCAGCCTTTTCTTCAAGCTGTATGGAGTGCAGACAGAAGCAGCCACAGGCAGCAGCCAGCACGCCTCAGCCTCCTCCAGCCCACCTGGCGCAAACTCGATTAGCCCCAGCCGCAGCGCAGACACTGAAACTGCGTTCGAAGAGAAAACTCTTGTCAAACTTCAAGCTGTTGACCACTTTCTGTATTCCTACTTGTTCCCTCAAGAGTTCAGGATATCCAGTGTGAGAAAGTGAGTTGAAATATGCTTGTCGCTTCTTACCTAGTCAGCTATATTTGGATTATTTATCCTTACTAAACTCGCTGCCACAAAGTTCCTCAACTGTGGCCAGCAGGAGGCATCACGAAGTAGCCCTTCAGCTCATTCAGGTCATTCACCACAATTTTCTGCACAGTTCTATTCCGTATCTTCCTGCCTGCGCATTTTGTCTTCCCTGTGGCAGACTAACTGACTTGTCATCCGTCTTGAGTGATGGGGAGCCAGTGGGAGCATTTGGGTATGGCCTGGCAGGGCGGGGAGGCCGGCGGCGGATATCGTTGAGCTCAATGTGGCGGTGTCACCCACAGCAGCGGCGACTTCCAGGCGTGCTGGCCTCACGATTTCGGAGGGAGCCTCTGGGCTCTCTGGTTTCTACCAACTCACGGCAAAGGCGATCATGCGACTACCACCCAGTGGCGAGACATGGGCTGCGCCAGGACGACGGAGTCGTGGAGTTTCCAGGACCTCTTGTGCCTTTAGCTGCATTCTTTGCTAAAAGCAGAGACCCTACTTGTCGAGGACTGCATAAGCGAACTGTGAATACTACGGCGGAGAAGCATGCGGTGCTCAGTTCTGCGGCCTTCTCCCCGTCGCCTGTGCAATGTTTCCAGGCCCTTGCAATCAGTTGTTTAATCTGTATTTTATTTGCTATACTATGACGTGTTTCGTACGAGCTGTATGGCCTTCGAGAAGACGCACAGCCCTCAGGACGCCGCTGTGTTCGTGAGGTGCCTGTTGCTTGGATGCTGACGAAGGAGATGAAACCAAGAAAATGAGAATGAGGCATCCGGAAGACCGGATACGTCGCAGTTCTTTGACTCAATTCATCTGCGCAAGCGTCAGTGAGCGCGTGACAGATGATGATGCAAATCATGGTGGCGCGGCAAGCAGGCCTTTCCCTGCCTCCCGCCCATTCCGCCTGTGTCGGACCTTTGAAACTATTGGCAAGGCTCACAGGCCGCACAGTTACACTTGTCCTCAAATAGCAAAGTGAACCTGTAATGGAGCTGTTGCTCGCCTATTCAATCCAGCTCAACATCCAGCGACGTTCACAGAATGCTAAGTTCCTCAGTAGCCATGAACTACCGGTTGTAATATTGTCTTTAGGTTCTAACAGTGCCAGAATAAACCATGTCAAGTAACTAAAACAACTTTGGTAGAGCGAGTCTTTCGGGCAGCTCACGGCGGAACGGTGCGGCCGTACCTTGGCCCTCCTGCCGTCGTCCAGGGGCGGAAAAGGGCTATAAAAGACACGCCGAATATGTTGATGAATAAGAGCTACATTGTGTGAATGGTTGTAGCGGCTCTCAAGGACGGATGCCCTGAATTCGCCAGGCTGCCGACAGCCTGCTGCCCTCCATACTATTCTGTATGCACCGAATTACGGGCCGAGTACAAGGATACGAACTTTTGTTCAATTTCATGAAGCTCAGGTGCGCATAATACCTGAGGAGAACCCACACGCGGCATGAGCAATCAACCGATACACAGTGGAGGAAGGCCGGTCTGTGAACCCACCCTTCCCCGCCCCAGAGCCACACTGACAGCTCACCAGACTGTGCAGCGGGCCGCCAAGATCGGCATTCAATAACTCTTGAAGAGGCCCTGCAATCGTAACGCGTGCACGCTATGCATTTTCAGAAAGCCTTAACCGGAGCTCCGCATGAAACACGAATGCATGAACACAGAAGGGGCTGCTGTTCCGTTTATTCTCTACTAATGACGGTATCCTGAAGCGCTAAATGCCAAGAAGATGAATTCTCACCCGAAACTATTGCCTGATCATCCGCTCCGACGCGCGCCAAGCCAAAAGCGAGGATGCTAGCAACACCTTCTGCATAGAGAGACGTCAGAAGTACCACAGGTGTCTTTCGCATGAAAGTCAAAAAGCCACGACTCCAAAATAGCTTTAAAAGCCCTTTATGCTACTCAGAAGAAACATGAAGAACAACGAAACGAGCAGCAAATTACAGGCAACTTACCATCGCCTTGCATTTCTGCCGCCTCAAAAAGCTGCCTGATAGCTGTGTTGACAGTCATGAATCTGATAATGAAACATAATGCAAATACATAACAAGCACAGATGTGAAATCCCTATTAGCAGATGATGGAATTCCCGAAAGTCGTAAACGTGCTACGGTGAGGCCGCGACGATGTAAATGGCACCGCTGCTACGATGAAACCGTGAAGAACTCACCTGGGAGGTTCAAATATGTTGTTCCCTTTCATTAGATTTTCAACCGTTTGCTCCTTAACTTTGATGTCTGCAGAGACAACGACGGTGGAATCTGGACAGCCAGTCGCTAAACAAAAGAATGAAACCGTGCAAAGTACCGAGTTGCGACTGTAGTTCAACTCTTACCCAAAAGGCACAATGTATGCATGTTGTTCTCTCTATTCTTTTGAATTTTTTCATAGAAGCTAACAGGCTTCCACCCGCCGTCAAAGAAGGGAATAGAGACGGTTTCGCCGAACCGATACAACTGTGACACACATTCAACTGATGAACATCGAATGAAACTACGTGTGACACGAACATATAGTTCAGACAGCCATCTAGTCCTTTATTCACTGCAAGTTACCTGAAGGCCGCAGGCTGCAACAGCGCTCATGATGGACGCATTATGTATAACCTTGACCGTCACCCCCTTATCTCTTGCACGCAGATACAGGTCCGAGTGCGTAGTTGCACTGAAAACATCAGAGTCAGCTTGTGTTCATCAGTTGCAAACCTCTATTACGTGTTTCCAACAAAAATTAGTAGGGAGCTCACAGTGTTGTACGTTTTAACAAACTAACCAGAAAGGATCCCCAACGACGAGGCAGGCAACACGCTTTGTCTTTGCTGCCTCTAGCATCGCCTCTGCGCTCCCTTCCACAAAATCTCTGTCAGCTAATATGATTGGTTTCTCAAAAAAGCGCTCCTGTGCATGGCAAGCATGGCAGCCAGACATCCCACCACGCAGACGGTGTAGGATGAGGCCCCCACTACCGAGACGTGAGAGTTGAGCTTCAGATGAACGAAGAGTTGAATCTGACCCTGAATGCATGCTGTGCTGAGCTTACGAGTCTGTTGGTGTCCACGTTGAGGGTGGCAGTGTAATTCTCGAGGTAGAGAATATCCGCGGCGCGAATCGCCTCAAGCCCTCGAATGGATACATCGCGCTCATCGTTCAAGCCGAGACCCACAAGAGTAAGCACCATACTCATATAATGTTATACCGGGTCTGATTCTGGAGAGATTAACGAACGAAAGGCGAGTAGAAGACTAACCTCCGCTTCATGCAGTGGTCGATTCTAAATTTACCAGAGAGGGAGTCATCTAAGTGGGACAGACGCACATATTTCCGTGTAACTCTTTATTTCAAAAAAGCGAATCCCCTGATATCCAGAAGCTAATCAACAGTGTGCGTCTGCAGCGCTTCAGTATCGAATTTTCCAGTTCGGTGTTGGGGATAACCGGAAAGAGAGGCAAAAAGGGGAACAAAGCTTCACACTCTACACCTAAGTAATGTTTTGTGTGGTAAAATTGTATATTTGTTCGTTGCGATGGTGTTATATGCAAAGTATGAGTGTTTCCCTCTGACTTTACGGGAGTAGCAGGCCTTGCATGTCCATCATTGCATACGGAAAGCCCCTTCCATTTCTTGTTAAAGCCTTTCTTCTAGGCCTCTGCCTATAATCATTAATTCAATGGCAAGCTGTAAGATATGAATCATATACCGTTAAGAATCTTCCTATACGCAGCGTGTCTGATGCGCCTGCGAGTCTGATGTTCGGCCTTGCCCGTCACGAGTCCAGAGGTAGAAGCAGCGCTTTTCCAAAGCTGTACAGGCGCCCTCGGGTAATTTAAAAGCACAGGGACACAAGTATTGCGCCGGCGCAGTAGTTTCTCTGGCTTTACTTCTTCAGATCAGAGTATCAGTTTCGACCATTCATGTTCATGTTGACGTCTGCGCTTGGTCACGAAGAGGAGCTAAGAGGACACCAGTGAAGATGTCTACGTTCGCGGTAAGTGAAGCACGCCTGTTGTGCAAATTTGGAACAGCATTAGGCCTGCAGGGTGAGGATCGCTCAGCGCACAAGTCCCAATTTGCATTATCGGGGATGCACTTGCTCTGAGTTTAGTCTACTTATTTTCACGGCCTACAATGGTGCATGCGTCTGGTTTTTTCGGAAAATCAGCAGATGGTTTGTCCTGTAACTGTGCATTTTGGTTTCAGAGACGTAGGATCGTGCAGGATATCTCGCGCATCACTCGCGACCCGCCTCATGGAGTAAAGGCATCTCCGTTTTCCGACAACATGATGTACTGCCATGCAATCATAAATGGGTGCGGGCCTAGTGGATATGCTCTGTGTTAGTATCACTTATTTGGCCTGTTTTGAGGTATTTATATTTGCACGTATTATCCGTTTCGTAGTTAAGCACTGCATCTGTATGCGAGGCCAATCAAGCGTTCAATCTCCGGAAGTGCTTTGTCGCTGATAAATGCAAACTCGAAGACACTGTGCCCATGCGTTCTGTTGCTGATAAGTGCAGACCGGAAGACACTATGTGGGAGGCAGGCACTTTCCACTTGCTAATAAAGTTCACGGAGGACTACCCAACATCGCCTCCTCATGTCCGATTTCTGACACGAATGTACCACCCAAACATTTACTCGGATGGAAAAATTTGTTTGGATATTCTGCAAAACCAGTGGAGCGCCATGTACGACGTCGCTGCAGTCTTGACTTCTATTCAAAGTCTTCTTAGCGACCCCAACCCGGACTCTCCGGCAAACCCCCAGGCAGCAAAAATGCTCGTTAACAACAGGGTGGAGTACGACCGACTGGTTTTGGTACGTAATCGAAATACACATTGTGCGTGCATAGCGTCACCATCTGTTTTGCCATTTTGCTCCGAGCTATCAGTAATTTCTGGTTCTGGAAGCGGTGGCGGATACGAGCGAACTGTATGCGTGTGCTGAATTTTCAGGAATGTGTTGAGGATAGCTGGGCGATCCCTGTGCTTCCAGAGGGTACATTTGACGAAGAATGAGAGGAATTATTCGGGTTGTGCAGTGCCGCATCCCAGTAGTTGTAAAAAGCCAGCCAGGCGCCCTTAGCCCAAAAAAATGGGCGAGTTGAGGCTCGTAAAGCCGCAGCGAAAGCTGATCGAAAAGGTGATGTACATATCCCGGTGTCCCAACGGCTAGGTGGAGCGTTGCGTCATGTTCCACTCTCCGCTAGCTCATAAAGGAATCCGGGTTCGCAGTCTGACAAGACATATTCTCTTCGCGCTGAATTCGCGCAACTGCCCCTTGCCCGCGGGCCAGTGCTGCACCTTGCCAAGTTCAAAGCGACCTGTTTTTTTTTCATTTTGACCAGGCTGTAGACGTCTAATTCTGCTGCTGATCAGTCAAGTCATGAAAGGGGAGCCACTGTAGCAAAATATATAGCAATTATAGCAAGCGAGGCGGGACAGGCGCGGTTCATGCAAGGTGAAAACATTTGCTGTAAGAAGGAAGCAGATTTACTAATTTAGCGTGCTACTAATGTGGCGTGTTTGCCGCATTGCAAAATGGGTTTAGAAGAGGAGAAGAATCTGATGAGAATCGTAGTTCGAGGTCCTTGGGAACAGCTCCTCCATAGGATTTAGTTGCCGGATGGATTCACATTGTTTTTAGTCGTCCTCATGCTGCAGGTTGGGCTCGTTGCCCTGTGAACACAACTTGAAGTATTCTTCAAGACGAGGTATCTGAGAGGCTCCAAGCATAACATTGTGAACACCAACTTGCGTGGCCGCCACCCCACCCGCACGTACGGAGTACCAGCTACATAGCCGGATTTGAATGCCTTGAAGTCTCACTGGGGGTGTTGCTTACCAGTTTTTCGAATTCGCAAAGCTCCTCCCCGTCCATCCACATCAGTCGCCTTCCGTACCTGCGGCGCAGATGCCACAGAGAAACTGCATTTCATGCAAGTCCTCACTATGAAATGTTCTTGCTCTAAGCGGTTACGGGTATGCACCTGCCCGTGACAACGTCCCAATCACCTATCAACGAAGCATAGAACAGGTTCAAGTTCTCCGTCTTGATCTCTTTTCGCGTTGAAGACGAAACACTTTTTCCCGGACGGGAGCTGCGAACACATAAACGCTTGTCGAACTCCCATAATAACAGCTACACTACGAATCTAAGCCAACGCAATGTATCGTCAATTTACATCATGTCGACCAATTAGTCACGCAGGGGGACACAGCAGACAAAACTACACACTAGTGGATCTGCAAAAAACTTCTCTGGCAATAATCGCTACGGGGAGAGCTGAAGGTGGGCATTGCCGACCTCAATGCTAGGGGACCTCGAGTCGGGATCAAACCAGTAGACTCGACGGAAAACTCGCCCACAGGCATCATTTCCACTAGTCTGCTCTTTGGCGGTCTTTAAAGACTTGGCTGTGATGGGAACAGATGAAAAGAACACTGCTGGCGGAGATTTTCTGCCACGTGTGACGACGGAACCCTCATTTCTAACGAAAAGACAGAAGAGTCGGTGTGCTACACACATGTGGGCGGTCATGTTTCTCCAAGATATACTGCAAGCATTTCGCCTTAAACCTACTCTGCGACAGAGGAAAGTGGTACACCACTACGAGGCTGTGTGAAACATGCTACACAGCGCATCCTTGGAGGCTATTTAAGGATATGCAGAAACTTTTCAAATTCGCAGCAAGACGCAGATTGATCAAGACCATTTGGTTCACAGTAAATGATACAAATATTTCCAATTTGAAGCGGAAATGGCAAGATTCCTTCGTCGCGGAAAGGCAATGCTGGAAAAAAACAGTTGTGATCCGAAGATCTGACAGCGGATGTTCAGGTGTACATGCAGCACACCATGTGATCCCGTCCAAACGGGTGCAGCGTTCATCATTTTATCATATTTAGTCGATTCTGTCCATATTTTTTTGGACCTTTTGCTTCCTTCCGATCGTACTTCTATACAGGAAGGCTCGAAAATGTCGGACATCGAATCCCAGAGAGTCCTCGGGGCTGGGATCCCGCGGACTGGCAGACTGATTGATGTTGGTAAGCAAAAACCGGCCTACGAAAAAAAGTTCTTAGCTTATGACTATTCTTTCAGCCTTCCCTAACATTTCACTGGACAAGCAAGTCTTCACTTCTGATGCGTTGCGACACGGGGATTCTCATACATCATTGCGTACACAGGTCGATTGTTGTGATAACGTTGGCCCAGATCGCGGTCTACATTATGTCATGTGCGATGTCGTCGGCTTTTGAGGTAGGGGAACTTTGGCATTGGTTAACAGAGACCGGCGCTAAATTCTTGCCTACAGCCTACGGAGCGCGTCTTGTACCAATTGGGCGCTACCTACGGACCTGGGATACGGTATATACATGCTACTCCCTAAAATTCAGAACCAGTACAGCACTACGTCAACTCAGGCACCTCCAAGCATGGAGGCTTATCATGCCTGTTTTCCTTCATGTCGGCATTGTCCATTTGCTGTTCAATGTTCTCTTCATTTTGGTAGGTGTTTTCGAACATGCCCACACGCACATGAGCATGTGAATATCACATCACCTCTCAGCACATGGGACTTGACAAGGAAATAAAGTATGGGAGGACGAATTTCCTCATACTATACTTCTCCTCTGGTAAGAGTGCTACACTGACATGTTGAAATGACGTCCGAAACATCCGGCCTCCAGCTCTTATCGGGAACATGTTCACTGTCTTGATGCGGCCGTGCTCCTTGGTATGCACTTTACAGACAAGCCTTACAATGAACTTCTTGAAACGTGCTCCTCCAGGCTGTTGGTGCGAGTACAGCAGGGTTCGGTACGCCAGTTATTTCACCTTCTAGCCTTAAAAAACCTCTACTATAACGCACTTCAGGTCTCGTGGGTTCCATCCTTGCCGAGATCTTGATTGTCTGGCACAAGCTTGACGAACGCACAAGGAACATGTACACACTCGACATGACTGTATTTGGTGCTTTGATGATTCTTCTCTCCTACGGACAAACTGGTATGCCATTTTCCGTCCTTGTTGTTATCAAAAAGTGATGCAAAATGTGAACTTTAGTCGACATCTGGGGCCATTTGGGAGGTTTCGTCTGCGGGTTCGCAGTAACGTGTGAATTCAACAAGAACATAAGGGACCTTCCTCAGTAAGCCGATCCACCGATTATCCCGCTTGAGATCAAGCCATAGCCATTCTTTACAGTTGGTTTGACCTGGCCAAGAATGGGACAAGAACTATTTGCTTTGGTGTTGTCGCTCTTACACTTGCACGTGTATTCCTTGGCCTTCCTTTGCCCATGGTAAGATTCAAATTGGCATAGAGTGTTCTGGACTTCGTTTAAATCTACGTTATTTGCAGGGATGCGCATAAAAACGGCCGCTTGTTGCGGACCCCTTGCGAGGCCACGGCAACTATTAAACCTTCGAACCTACTTTGCGCCAAAAACGAGATTAGCATGGAAAATGCCGTTTCACTTGTTCGTAAAGATTCTCTAATGTTGAATTATTATCTAGAGCAATGTCTGCTAGTGAAACTTTCTCCTTAAGAGGGAGTTGGCTCTTGATCATTGACTTTAGTAGCTCCGCAGATGATGCCCGATCTCTTGTAACAAGACGGCGTAGTTGCAAGTCTTCTGCTACGTAGACCACCGCGACTGGGCCGCACACCAGATTAAGTCCTGTTTCGAATAGTAGAGGAATATCCACGAGGACGCGTCGCTTCCACAGACAGATGCGAAATTTAAATATTCGCCATAAGATCGTTGCAATGATCCATGGATGTGTCAGCCGGTTTAGTAAGCGTCGTTTGGTTGGATCGTTAAACACAACATGACGCAAGAAATTCCTATCTACTTCTCCTGAACGCTGGTCAACTATGGAACTGCCGAAAGCATTCACAACACGGTAAAACGCTGGGGATCCGCGCTTCAAGATATCCCTCGAGATCT
This sequence comes from Eimeria tenella, assembly GCF_000499545.2. NCBI lineage: Eukaryota > Apicomplexa > Conoidasida > Eucoccidiorida > Eimeriidae > Eimeria > Eimeria tenella. The sequence goes on from NW_013543440.1 coordinate 141,938, forward strand.
CGTCAGCATCAATCACCTCCCATCCGTGAGACTTCAAATAAGATGCGACAGTACTTTTTCCAGTCCCTAAACCACCTGTTAAACCCGGAACAAGGAAACGATAGCCAAGAACGGTGAAAAAAATACCCAAGAAGAATTGTACTGCAGAATTCGAGTATAGAAAAGCTTGGAATGTCGCCAGCAAGCAAATGTACGCAATTTTGTATTCGTTGCGCGATGTTTTCATGGAGAAAAACTTCGCAAGCACAAATCCTATAATGGCGTTGACAAGAAGGAGTGCAAAACCAATGGCTGACCAAATTGCCTGAGGGGCCACCATTGTTTGTACAAGGTCGTCTGGTGAATGAATGTCCGTATCCGCGAGCAGTCAGTCAGAGCTCTTCCACCGTGATGTGAAACTCATCAGAGAATGTGCTGCACGTGGAGTAGAACCACAATGGAAATAATCCAGAATGCCAAGTTTATAAGCCTAGCCACACTTTGCGCATCTGCAATGGCGGCTGTGGAACGACTTTGGCTGGCAAGCCACAGCACCCTTTAGGAGACTGTGCCTCACAGGGGACAAAAACAGCTTTTCCGTACATACAAATTTGTAAAATTTGTTCCTGTCCTCAAAAAGGAAGGTCAGATTCAGTTGAACGAATCCGACACCTGCTTGCCGAAAGAGGAGCAACCGCTGTCTGCTAGGACACAGGTGCCCTCACCTAGTACGTAGGGAAAAACTCGAGGTGGATTCATTCTGTGAAAAGCTTAGTATATAGCCGCGTCATTAGCGGCGATGAAGCGTGGGGCTGCTTAGAGGCGTCTTTGCTACACTCTGCCTGGCTACTGTTGGCACATGCGCTGAAGGAGCTTTCACGCAAACCAACTCACATTCGTACTTGTCTGAATAGTTAATTCGCCTATTTAAACAATGATGCAATCATTATGGGGCGCTCCTACGTCTTGATCCCGGATGGGATTGACTCGTCAGATGACGCCGCTGCTCAAGTCCAGCGTTTGCTTCAACTGTCAACACCCAAGGAGACAGACCCTGGGGGCCTCGTACGTCTCTGAACCAGTAGACTTCCATATCAAAGCCTATTCTTCTCTTGCAGCGCGCGGTACTAAGAGCTGACAGAAGTCTCACGCTCAGGCTCGGCCTCCACCAGCCGACTCCTGCAACACTGGCAGCCCGGGTGTGCCAGTGAAAAATAATGGGGGTGGCACAAAGACCTTTTCTACGTTTTCTGTGTGTCCTCACGTGCGTAGACGTTTTGCCTTCAGGTTTCACTGCTACTTCTTCTACTGCTTATTCTGCTGATACTAGTGGCGTGGAAGACGTATGGAGGCCTCCTGCGTGACTTCTATGAAACGTACGGCGCTCCCGTAAAGTTCCATTCGTCTTCGGGGACCGGTTGAAGCTGGGGAAGGAATCTTTCAGTTCTTGGGTCTCGGCATGGAAGCTGTTCTACCCGCATGGCCATCATGGAACTCACTGTGAAGTGACTTGAGGGCCAGTGGATTTCGAGGGAAGGCCACGTTAGTGCTTGCCGCGCCGTCGTTGGCGGGGAGCACCGGCGGAGGTCTAGCGTGCATGAGTTTTGGTCGGCATCCTCCGCACAGTGTTTGTAAGCTGGCAGTCGATGATGGTGGAGAGTTCCCGAGAGGGTGCGGCGCCGAGCTCGGCGAGCTCGGAAGAGGCGGCGGGGAGTGTGGAGTTTGAGGCGTCGGAGCGGCTGGAGCTGATGGAGAGCGGGCTGCCGCTGTGCATTTTCCTGGAGTCTTCGGAGGTGGTGGCGATGCGGCCGCCGGCGCCGCTGTACGTGTTCGCGCCGAGGGTGTCGTACCTGCCGACGCTGATTGACAAGTGCCACGAGCACTTCAAGCCGTACATCCAGCCGTCGTTCGGGCAGCCGACTTCGCCGTTTTTCGACTTCTGCGGAGTGCCCCTAGACTGGCGGCTGCCGATCGGCGTGGCGTTCGACATCCTAAGCGCGCTGAAGGGCGGGCGCGCGAGGCGGCTGGCGAGCTGCGGGGAGGCGGAGCCCGCGGGGGAGGCGGGGCTGGGCGAGCTGGCGGCGAGCGGGTGCGACGTGGAGCTGCCGTGGAGGCTGACGATCCACTTCCACGGGGGCGCGGCCACCGCGGGGGGGGCCCCCGGGGCCCCCGCGGCCCCTGGGACCCCCGGGGGCCCCGGGGGCCCCGGGGGCCGCGGGAAGCAGGTGTTTGGGTTTGCAGAGTTCGTGGGGTGGGCGGGGTTCGAGAGCTTCTTCCTGAACGCGCTGAAGCAGGCCACGTACGTCATGCACGGCTCCGCAGTGCCCTTCCAGCGGCTGCCGAAGGCCGCGGAGGTGCAGCTGCTGGCCGCGCTGCGCGCCGCGGCCGTGCGGGACTTCCTCGCGGGCTGCAGCCAGCTGCTGCCGCCGCTGACGCCGCGGCACTTCCGCCGCATTCCCGTGCGCCTCTACGTCTGCGGGCCGCCCTGCCTCGAGCTTTCCCTCAGCTTCCCCTGCTTCAAGACCCCGCGGCTCAGCGCCGCGGCCAGCTCCCTCGAGGAGAGCAGCCCGCGGCCTCCGGGCAGCGCGGCCGCCGCCGCGGAGGCCCCTGCTGCTGCTGCTGCTGCTGCTGCTGCTG
>NW_013543440.1:144653-168818 GCF_000499545.2 Eimeria tenella
TGCTGCTGGTGCTGCTTGCTTTCCTTGGGTGCCTTCACTTTGCCTCGCCCAAACTGAAGGCTGGCAAAGCCACCAGCCCCTCGTCGTCCGTGGGAAACCCCAGAGCTGCGCTTCTCCGCAGTCCAATTTGAACGGCTCGGCTGGAGGGGTCCAGTGGTCTTTTTTCTTTGGTCCGCTGCAGACAAATTGCGAAGCAAAACAAGAAAAGAAAAATAACAGAAGTGCCCGCGAGGGGGCCCCGTGGGGGCCCCAAAAGCAGAGGATCGTGCACAAGGAGAAAGTCATTCAACTTGCAAGTTCGGCTTTCCCTGCTGCTGCTGCTGCTGCGCTGCAGCGCGAAATTCAGAAGCCAACACCCACACTGACAAGTGCTGCTGCCAGCAGCAGCAATGCACACCCGCAGCAGGAACGCGCCCCGCAGCACCTGCAGCAAGAACGGGGCCCCACACTCCAGGGGGGCCCCACACTTCAAACGGAGGGGGCCCCCCCTTGCATGCAACATGGAGAGCAGCTCGCGGAGGCCAGGGCACCTCCGCAAGCTGCTGTGGGGAGTTGGAGAAGAAAAAGAAAAGAGTGGAGAAGTTTGGAAAAAATAAAAGAAAAAGAAAAAAAAAAGCAAAGAAGAAAAGGAAGGGAAAAGAAGTTCACCTTGACGGGCTCGGGAGCCGCGGGGACGCAGGAGAAGTTGGGTAGGGGGATTCTGCCGGACTCGAGCTGCTGCTGCTGCTGCTGCTGCTGCTGCTGCTCGTGGAGGCGGTCTGAGGACTTGAAGACAGCAGCAGGAAGCGCGGAAGAATATAAAGACCGGGGGGGGGCTGGCCAGGGGCTGCGGAGGGCCTGGGAGTCGACAGTGGCGCCGCAGCGGAGGCAAACGGCGTCGCCGAGCTGCTGCTGCTGCTGCAGCAGCGGGACGTCGTAAACGGCGGCGGGGCCCCCGCCTAGCTCCCCGCTCGGAAGGAGGTCTACGTCGCAGCTGCAGGCCCGACTAAAAGCAGCAAATAGAGTGTCTAGACACGGCAGCAGCCAGTCTTGGCAGATGCTGCTGCTGCGGCCCACGGCGACGCAGCGCCGCCGCGGCGGCTTGCCCGTGGCGGGCATAATGTACTGCAGCACACAGCCCGCATGCATGCAGAAGCCCCGAAATGCTGTTTCCGCCGCTAAGTTCGCTTTTATTGCGCAAATCTCTCCAAATATTCAAATTCATTTCCATTTTTAATCCATTTACGCCGAGATCGCGCGAAAAATGGACCCAGACACCCCAAATTCTGCCCCCAATAAGCCCGCAGCAGCCAATCCAAGTAGCGCAGGAAGCAGCAGCAAGACAAGCGAATTCGCATGCATGCAGAAGCAAATATGCAAATATAATTTAATGTAATGTCACGTCTCGGGTAAATGTGCACTTGCATGTCTGTAATCATGAATGTGAACATGAACATGCACGTCTTCAGAAGTGTGCTGCAGTGCAGGAATCTAGTGTACATACACCCGCACGCAGCAGCAGCACAATTCAAATGACTTTCTGTAATTCATCTCTTTCTTTTTGTGGCCGCCTTGGCCGCCGCAGCGGCGGCAAAGAGCCCACAGAGTGGAGCAGCAATTTGCTGCCGGGTTGGAAATCCGTTTGAACTCATCGCACGAATCCGCAAAGCAAACTGCATTCTTAAGCGACCACTGCGGCAGCAGCAGCAGCAGCAGCAGCAGCAGCAGCAGCAGCAGCAGCGCGTTCACCCTAGTCACAGACGGCTGCGGCGGCAGCCGCGGCTTCCCCTGCAAGTAAGAACAAAGTTCAACTTCCTTCATCGGCAGCAGCGGCTGCAGCGAAGGCCGTGGCAGCCGATAGCGAGTCACTGTTTGCATGCACTCGGGGACAGTGCCCACGAGCCGGTACCCTAGGGGGGACCCCCGGGGGGCCCCCGGGGGGCCCCCCAGGGGGGCCCCCGACGGCGTGCTGCTGCTGCGCAGCTCTAGGGGGCAACTGCTGTCCGCGAACTGCTGCTGCGCGTAGCCCGCAGCAGCCAGAGGTGCGCTCAGGGGGCAGTGGACCAGTGGTCCACTGGTGGTCCTCGGAGTGGTCAGGGGGGGGGCCCCCCACCTGCACTGCGGGGAGTCCACGGGGAGTTTCTGCAGAGGGGCCCCGGCACTCAGCAAGGGCCTCAGGGTGGCTGCTGCGGGCCCCGCTGCTGCTGCTGCTGCTGCTGCTGCTGCTGCTGCAGATCCGACGAAGTAGTGAGGCTGCAGTGCCCGGGGCGCACTAGGTCCGGCCGCCTTCTTGCTGCTGCTGCTGCTGCTGCTGCTGCTGCTGCTGCTGCTGCTGGTGGGCCTCAGCACATTGATGGGAACAGGGGGGACTTGCGGAGGAGGCTGTCGCGCGGAGTTGGGGGAAGAGGAGGGCGGCGCCGCTGCTGCTGCTGCTGCTGCTGCTGCGCTGCTGCGAGGCGTATCTACGAAGCGCGCGGGGATGTACCGGATTTCATTGGGTCTTGGAGAGGGGGGGTCTTCAGTGTGAAGAAGGGGGCCCGTCCGGGGGGCCCCCCCCTCGCCCAGAGTGCCCCCGGTGCCCCGGGAGGGCCCCCTGCAGTCTGCAGTCATTGTGGGTTGAGGGCAGGGGGCCGGGGCTTGCTGGGGGTGACCAGTGGTCAGGTCCAGTGGTCACATTGCGCGGGCTGCTGCTGCAGCAGGAGCGGCGAGCGGCGCAGCAGCAGCAGGCGCGCAGCAGCGCCGCAGCAGCAGAGGCGCGGAGTTGCTGAAAAAGCAAAGGGGCTTTGCTGTTGTATATAAACAAAAAGTTCAAATGAGAACAAGAGCGGGGTCTAGGGGCTGCGCTTTGGCGGCTGCGGCTGCTGCTGCGCTGCGGCGCTGATCGCTAGCCGGCGGGGTGCGGGCTGCGTCGCGTCAAGATCTGCAATTAAAAGATCTTTTGGAATTTATTGGACAAAATGGCAAAAGAAAATAAACAGCCAAGTCCGAAAGGGCTGCAGTTTGGCCGCAGCTGCCCAGCGGCCGCCGCTGCCACCACCAGCGAAGCCGATCTCCGGGCGCGACGAAAGCACCATCGAACCGGCTCTGGGAAGTTTCTTCGGCGCTCCAAAAAGGAAACTTCTTCAGAAATTCAAATTAAAATTCAATTTAAGAACAAATTCACAAGTCCATCTGCGACAAAAGCGCCGCTCTCCCCGCTCCGTCGCCAGCCGCCCGTCGATTCAGCAACTCCTCCTGCTCCGCGCGAACGCAAAAGCAAACTCCAACGCAAACACAAAAGAAACGGACTTTTTATTCATCTGTTCCTCGAGTTCGGTGCCGGGATCACGGCCGGACGCGCGTTACGCCGGGGTGTACAGACAGCGCGTCGGCACCTGTTCGCCGGAAAGCAATCTTCCGGAATCCTGCACTCTTGTGCCCTAAAGCGGCCCTAAACGCTCATTTTTTCCGCACGAATAATTAAAGTTGAATTATTTCAGTAACAAAAGACTATTTCCCCCGCTGCGGGCCGCAGATCAGCCGGAACTCGCTGGTGCTGCGTCCCGAACTGCCGCGGGAATGCAGAAACCGCGGCCCTCCGCGGCTCTTCTCGCGTTTCCCAGGCCTTGGCTGCTGCTGCGACTCGCTAGCTGCTGCAGCAATTATAACTGAAGTACAAATTCGAAAAGCAAAAGTTGCAGTTGCAGCCAAGTTCGAACTGGCGCACAAGACGCCTCTAACAGCGCCAAGACGGCCTCCTCACAGCCCGCAGCTGCAGGGGCCCTTTGTTTTGCACCTCTCATTTCTTTTCTTTTGCGTCTCTTCACTTCTTTTCCTCTTCCGCAACATTGTTTGCCAGCGCCTGCGGAGGCTGCAGCACTGCCTGTTGCTGCTGCTGCACTCACTCGCGCATGCAGCTGCGTCTTCTGCATGCACGCGACGCAGCAGCTCGCCCTGCAGCTGCTTGCTGCTCCCAGCCTGTCTCTGTAGCCGGGCCCGCAGCTGCCCGCCCCTTGGTAGGCAAACTGGCCTGCTGCAGCAGCAGCAGCAGCGGCTGCTGCTGCTGCTGCTGCTGCTCCTGCTGCGCAGCAGCAGCCGGGACCCAGCCAGCCACCACTGACGAGACAGCCCGCAGCCGCATGCAGCCCCAAGTGAAGTGACTGCCAGTTTATTCATTTACTCATTTTTATTTATTTATTTATATTTATTTATTTCTTTCAGTTCTTGCCAGCCACTCGTGTCACTGTAAAAATGCTCTTGAGCAAATTCCCTCCCGTAAGCCACCGCCAGCAGCGGGACGCCTGAAAGCCGCAGCACCCAACAGCAGCAGCAGCAGCAGCAGCAGCAGCTGAAGGGCGCAGCACTGCAGCAAAACTGAAGCCTCAAGGGGCCCTCTGGGGGCCCTGCGGCCCCACCCGCGGGGTGTCTATACACCTCCGGGGTCTAGACACCGCAGCGGGTCTATACACCTCGGAGTGTCTATACACCCGGAAGGTATCTGTACACCCCGGAGGTGTATAGACACTCCGGAGATGTACAGACACCCCGGAAATCTCAAGACAGCCACCCGAGGTGTCTGTACACCCCAGCAGTGTCTGCACACCCTGCACTGTCTGTACACCCTGCAGTGTGTCCACACCCTGCGGTGTCTGTACACCCCGCGGTATCTGCACAGCGTGGGCTGTCTGTACACCCCGCGGTGTCTGTACACCGTGGGGTGTCTGCACAGCCTGGGGTGTCTGTCCACCCCGCGGTGTCTGTACACCCCACGGTGCCTGTACACCCCGCGATGCCTGTACACCCCGCGGTGTCTGCACAGCGTGGGGTGTCTGTACAGCGGGCTCACCGAGCAGCATGCAGGCCCAGAAGATAGCATTTGCGAGGCAGCGGTTGTGCGTGTAGTATCGGCCCAAGGCCACCAAGGGGATTTGAAGCAGCATCAGCGCAAACAGGTAGAACCTCACGAACCGCAGGCACACAGCCTACGCAGCAGCAGCAGCAGCAGCAGCAGCAGCAGCAGCGGCACCAGCAGCAGTGGTAAATGAGTCTTTCGCGTTAAAAGACAAGAAAGATAAACTTGTGACAGACAAATATGAAAATTCTCTTTGCAGATGTCTTTTCCCGTTTTGGCCAGCGCAGCAAAAAGGGTCCACTGGACCAAAGGGAATATTTCAGAATTTGAAATTCAAATTAGAATTAAATTTTGATTTTAGTTAAAATTAAAATTAAAATTAAAAGTAAAATTTAATTTCAGTGCCATTTAAAAACAAACAGCTTTCTCACCATTATCATTTCGTGGAGAAGAGCGGAAAAGAGGAAAGTGGCCAACGCGGCGCTGCGTTGGCTCCACTGCAGCAAACAGAAATAAAAACAAAAATGAAAATTGAAACCAATTATCTAATTGTGGATGCAAAGCAGCCCCCAGAAGAACAGCAGCAGCAGCAGCAGCAGCAGCAGCAGCGGCAGGCAAGACAAGAAAGCAGCAAAAGCAACAAAAGCGCGCGCAGCAGCGACAGCAGCAGCAGCTTCTTCTGCAGCTACAGTGACCCCCACAGCAGCAACTGCAGCAACAGAAGCAAGCCCAGCAGCCGCAGCAGCAGCAGGAGCTCCAGGAGCAGCAGCAGCAGCAGCAGCAGAGCGCCCACCCTGTACTTTTGCTGGGTTTCCATGTAGACATGTCTCAAAAGGAACTTGTGGACTGGTCTGTTCCACTTTCGAGAATACTCATCCCAGTTGGTGCTGTTCCACCAGTCCTGCAGCACAGCAGCGGGGTGTACGTACACCTGAAATTCGACGGCGGCGCGCGCGGAGTTCGCCGCGGGAAGCTTCACTTCTTCGGTTCACAACTATTCTTTGAACTTCAATTATCTTCTCTTTTTAATTCAGAAAGGCTTTTTAATATTGCTGGCGGGGAGAAATCCCTTTTTAATGCACTTTGCCTTTTGGCACTTTTTGCAAAAGTGCGATGCAGCAACAGTAGCCGCTGGAAACGCGGGAAAACAGGACTTAGGGACTTATTGAATTGAATTAAATTAAATTGAATTGAATTGAATTAAATTGAATTGAATTAATTGTTTTAAAAACAAACTCGAAAGCCCCTTTGGATGCTTCTAACGCTGCAGCAGTGCGCACGTGGTAGAAGTCGCGATTGGCGAAGTTGGTGATCTCCGCAAGCAAGTTGCAAATGCATTCGAAGAGAATAAAGAAAATGAGAAGATCCAAAAACAAAAAAGGAAATATTAAACTGAAGATCGCCTCCAGTAGAGACACCTGGGGAGATCGGCTTATTGTCGGAATCAAGTAAGAAGTGCACGCCAAGTACATCACTGTCTGCACACACCAATCACAATTCATATTTGTTTCCAATTTTATAATTTAGTTGTAATAATTCATGTTTATTTGCAACATTAATTCTAATTTCTTGCAATAATCCATATTTATTTGCAATTTTAGTTCCAATTTATTGCAATAATTCATATTTATTTGCAATCACAATTCATATGTTTCCAATTTTATAATTTTGTAATAATTCATGTTTATTTGCAACATTAATTCCAATTCATTGCAATAATTCATATTTGTTTGCAATCATAATTCATATTTGTTTCCAATTTTATAATTTAGTTGTAATAATTCATGTTCATTTGCATCATTGATTCCAATTTATTGCAATAATTCATATTTATTTGCAATCACAATTCATATCTATTTGCGATATTAATTTTAATTTAATTGTAGTGATTTATATTTATTTGCAACCACAATTCATATTTAATTGCAATAACAATTCTGTAATAAGAATTCATATTTAATTGTGGAAACAGTTCTGATTTAATTGCAAAATGTAATTACAATAACACTTCTAACAATTCAAATTTAATCTTAATAACAATTCAAATTTAATCTGAATAACAATTCAAATTTAACCTTAATAACAATTCAAATTTAATTTTAATAACAATTCAAATTAAATCGCAAGAACAATTCCACTAAAATAAAAGTTGGAATAAAAGTTCCAATTAAATTGCAGGTCCTTCAAATTCATTTAATTCGCAAATCTTTAACTCCTACACCTTCGCACGCACTGCCACCTGCCCATCTGCTGCAGCTACCTGCAGCTAGCTGTAGTTAGCTGTAGCTAGCTACAGCTAGCTACAGCTAACTATAGCTAACTACAGCTAACTACAGCTAGCTGTAAGTAACTCCAGCTAGCTGAAACTATCGCCAGTTACAGTAAGCTAGCTGCAGCTAGCTGGAGTTAGTTGCAGCTAGCTGCAGCTAGCTAGGAGGCGTGAGAGCTGTTTGTGCCTGCAGCCTTTTGCTGCCGCTAGAACCGCTGACAGTGTGTGCTGCTGCATTTGCGTTCACTGTCGCTGCTGCTGCTGCCGCTGCTGCTGCTGCTGCTGCTGCTTACCATTGCGCTAGCGAGGGAAATGAGTTTCCAAACAAAGTAGGCGGGGCGGAATCCTTTGCCGCGGGGGAACTGCGGCTCATAGACAAGCGAAGGGACCACCATGTAGTAGAAGAAGTTTGGCAGATTGATCTGAAAAACAAAATTGAAAAGAATAAATAAATAAATAAATAAATTAATTAATTAATTAATATTAATCAAAGCCAAGAGCTCCCGTTTCGGCAGATTGGAGGACGCGCTCTGGAGGCCCGGGGTGTCTAGACACCCGAAACTGCGGACAGAGGGTTTCGAGGAGTTTCTGGAAATGACGAAATGCCGTTTTAGAAATAATAAAAGATATTTAACTTTACTGTTAACTTTATTGTTGTGAAGTTAGTTTTACTCCACAGAAATGAAGCGAATTTGAAGATCACTTTTATTATTTTCAGAATGGCGTTTCAGCTGCGCGAGGTGTCTGTACACCCCGGCGCTCACGTTGCCAGGGTAGTGTTTGCATGCATCGGCAGTATTTCTTTTTCGGTGGAACTCCAGATTGATTTCTGTGTAGGAGTGCATCTGCAGCAGCAGCAAAGAAAAGAAAAAAGAAACAATGCGACAAATGGGAAAACAAAACTCAGCAGCAAAGACTGGCAAGAAGAAACAAAGATATTCAAGTGGGAACTGAAGACAGAACTAATTAAAATAAAACTCAAATGCGAACTAAAGACAAAGTTAATAAACTCCGTCTTCTTTGAAAGAATACGCTGAGGCCAATTGGCCCGAATCGCTTCTTTTTGTCTTCACCAAAAAAGACCAAAAAGCCTTTTGAACTTCTTTAAAGACTAAAATGATTTTTTGAACGTCTTTAAAAGCACCTTCATGAAGTTGCACACAGCAGCCACTTGGACAAATGCTGCAGGAATTATTGGCCACCTGCAGCAAAACAAACACTACAAAATCCCAAACCCACTCTCAGTCGATTTTCCTCAAATATATAATACTTATGCATATAATGCACATCATATACATATTATGTGTACTATAATAATATATATATTATTAACCAGACAAAAAGAAGTATATATATATATATATTTGGCGCTGCTGCAGCTCACTTGTGGTAAAGGCAGTGGCCCACGGCGTAGGCTATTGCGGCGCACTGCGTGAAGTGCTGCAGGGCAAATAAAGTCCGCCGGCCAATCCAGTTCTTCATGAACAACACGTGCAGCAAATAGGCGCTGCAGCAGACGCAGGGGAGCAGCACACGGCCAGCGTTCTTGGCGCAAAAGAACTCGAAGTTTCCTTTCTTTTGAGCCCGCGCAAGCGCCTGTTCGCTGCTGCTGCTGCTGCTGCTGCTGCTGCTGGTGCGGGAAGTGCGAGTTCAGTGGGAATATTGCATTTGTTAGCGTTTGTGTTGGAGCGCTTTTTGCTTCTGCAGAAATGCAAATCTTTTGTTTGAATTCGTTTCTGCTTTTTTTCTTTTGTTTGCTTTTCTTACGTCAAGGACCAGACGGTCAACTTGAACCACATGAACATCTGCAAAAAATAAAACCAAATAAATAAATAAATAAATTAATTAATTAATTAATTAATTAAAAGCATCAAATGGAGCAAAAATAAAATTAAAATAAAAATAAAACGAAAATAAAGTAAGACCGGCAGACAAAGCGGCTTCCGTAAAAGCTGCAGAAGTAAATTTGGATTTAGTTTGATATTTTAATTTAAAATTAAAAATAAATTTTAAAATTTAATTTCAATTATTTTGAATCCTAAATTGGATTCAACTCACCAGGTAAAAGAAGTCGTAAAACATGCTGACGGCCAACTGCAGAAAAAGCGGCAAAGCGAAAAAAACTGGAAAGTGAAAATAAATAAAATAATGAAATGAAATAAATAAAATGAACAAACAAATAAGTATAAGATAAAAGATAAAGAAACAATAAAGTTGCAGAAACAGATTTGAAAGAACATTTGAAAAGAAGTGAATGGCGACGCGCCAGCAGCCACCCCGCGAGGTGTACGTACACCCCAACTCACCGAAGTGTCAAAGTACTCTCCCCTTTCGTACCAACGCATTACAGGGTTTGCCACTAAATAAAAAGCCGAGCAAATGACTGCACGCAGGCAAACACAAGCGCAGCAGCTGCTGCTTTGCTGCTTCTGCTGCTGCTCGTGTTGCTGCTGCTGCTCGTGTTGCGGCTGCTGCTCGTGTGGGTGCTACGCTGCTGCTAAGCGCGCTGCGGCTTCTGCCGCTCTTCGCGCTGCTGCAGCTGCTCTCGCTGCAGCGGAGCAGCAGCAGCAGAGCAGCAGAGCAGCAGCAGAGCAGCAGAGCAGCAGCAGCAGCAGCAGCAGCAGCGGGCGCCTCACAGAGAAGCGTGGCGAATCCTCTGTAGGGAGATTTCGCTATGTCTGAATTGGGGTCAAAGAAATCCAGTTTGGAAGGGCAGCAGCAATTAGTTGTGTTTTCAATCTCGTTTGCTGCTGCCTTTGCTGCTGCCTTTGCTGCGCTGCTGCGCGCCTGGGAGCTTTCAGCTGCTGCTGCTGCTGCTGCTGCTTCCGAGCCCCCATCCTGGCTAGCCTTGGGCAGCTTGCTAGCTGCAGCAGCAGCAGCAGAGGCGCGGCGCCGCCTTGCAGCAGCAGCAGCAGCAGCAGCAGCAGGGGCGTCAGGGCTGACGGAGTCCTCCGCCTCGCCGCTGCTGGGGGTGGTGGCGGGGGAAGCTGTTGCCGCTTCTGCGTCAGTCATGCTGCAGCAGCAAGAAGCAAAAAAGGGAAGAGAAAAGGAGAAAGAAAAGACAAGAAGAAGCAGCAAAAAGAGGCCCTTCACATCGCGGCTGGGCGCCGCCCCGAGGCCGGAGAGCCCCCGCTGCTGCTGCTGCAGCTGCTGCTGCTGCTGCTGCTGCAGTTTGCTGCGCTGCTGCGCACGCCAAGTTTCCGCAGATATGGGGCCCCGCGACTTTGCGCGTTTCAGGTGTCTGCAGCACGCTGTCCAGGCGGCGGCGCCCGCGGGACTCGGGGAAGCTGCGTCAAAATTAGGAGAAGAGGTCGCAGCTTCTGCAGATGAAATGCAAATGAGGAAAGAATTTAAAAGAATAAACTTGAATTCAATGCGACTTCTGCTGCTGCATGCATGCGAGGCGCTGCAGTGCCTTGCGTGGGATGCGGAGCAGATGGTCACATGGGGTGGTGAGCCACTTGCTGCGCCCACTTTCCACTTCTTTCTTTGAATTCCCTCCCCAATTTGTCAGTTTTATTTCTTTTCTTTCTTTTGAATTGAAGAATTCCAGCTGGGGAGCTCCTGGCGAGCTGCCTGTGCGGCGATTTCCCAGCTGTATAGACACCCGGCAGACACTGCTACTGGAATGGGGCCGCGCAACTGGGCCCAGCGCCGCCGCCGCAAAGCCCAATTCGGCTTTTTTAATTTATTTGAACAGAACTTTATATTTATTTCCAAAAAAACGCAGTTTGGGGGGTCTAGAGGCCCCAGTCTCAGCAGCGAGGCCCCCGTTGGGGCCACCGGTGACTCTGTGTGCAGAGCGCCGCCATCCACTGTGCAAACACTTCAATTCGACGCTCCCCAGGACCCCCCGGCTTTTTATTTATATTTATTATTTAGATTTTCCCAGTTTAATTAAATTAAAGCCCCGAGGGCCCCCCGGAGATCCCCAACTCCCGCACCTGTTCGCCGCGAGCCTTGCTGCGAGGTCAGTGGGCCGCAGTCAGCAGCGCAGCAAGCTGCTGCTGCTGCTGGCAGCAGCAGCATTTCGCAAACTAAAAACACCAAAAGGCGCTGAGTCTTAGATGACGAGTCCCCAGAAACTCCGGGGGGCCCTCTGCTGCTGCTGCTGCTGCTGCTGAAGCACAAGGCAGCAGCCGCAGCCGCCAGGCTCCTGCAGCGGGAAGCCGGCGAAGGTGCTTGAGCTGCAGCAGCAAAATAGCCCCTGCGCTCCTCTGCAGCAGCACAAAAGACAGGAAGCAGCAGTTTTGAAAGGCCCGAAAGTTTGAAGAACTTGAGAAATGAAAAAAGCAGCAAAGTTGAACTGTCGAGACACCTGAAGGGCCTGTGCTGCTGCAGCAGCCCGCCTACAGCCCACAGCACAAGACACGGGAGCAGCAAAGTCAGCAGCAGCTGCTGCTGCCCCACATTGCCACTTTTCAGAAGGCCCGAGCAGCAGCACTTTAGTCTTTAGCTGCAGCAGCTTTAGCTGCAGCAGCAGCTGCTGCAGCTGCTGCAGCTGCTGCAGCGTTTGCTGCTTCAGGGCCAGTTCGTAGTTAGAACTGATTCGGCCAAAAGGAACTCCTAGCAGCAAGCCCTCGTTGTCTTTGCTGCTTGGTGCTGCAGCAGCAGCAGCTAGCCCGCAGAAGCTGCTGCTGCGCCTCAGTGGTTCATTTTAAAAGGGGGGACCCGCAGGGTTTAGGGTTTAGGGTTTAGAGCTGCTGTTCATTTCAAAATCGAATATAGCAGCAGCAGCTCTGAAACGCCTTTTTAGGGTTTGAAATGAATGTATTTTGCTTGCTGCTGCATGCATGCTGCTGCATGCGTGCAGCTGCATGCATTTGCCGCTTGAATGCATGCAGCAGCTCAAGTTAGCCACAGCAGTTGCTGCCGCAGGCCATCTTTCCTGAATAGCCGGCACTGCAGCAGCTCGGAGCAGCAGCAGCAGCAAAGGTTGATTTTGCTGCTGCTGCTGCAGCAGCAGCAAAACTCCGCTGCGCTTCTGGGCTGCGGGAAGCAAAAAAACCCCATTTCTGCAGCTCCACTTTATTAAGGTAATATAATATATATTTGTTCAAATATAAATAAATAAATAAATAAATAAATGTTTTGAAATAAATGGGGCTTTTTAGCTTCACTTGCATGCACTGCAGCACTGGACTGCATGCATGCAAAGCTTTTATTCTTCTTTGTTGAAATTAAAAAAGCCCCAAAATTGATTAAGAGAAAAAGAAATAAACAAAAGACGCTTTTCCAGTTTTGGATTTAATGCACTAAAAGATCCCTTCAAAAAGCTGCAAAACTTTTGAAGGATTTGCTGCTGCTTGGAAGCAAAGAAGGAGCTTTTGTTTTCTTGCACTTGCCTCTTTTTTCTCTTTTATTTATTCAAACTAAATAAAAGGAATTCATTTATTTAAATTCAATTTAAATGAACTACTTGCTGCAGCATGCTCGAGCAAATGTTCTTTTCAGAATTCAATTCAGCTCGCAGACTCCGCAGCTGTATGTACACCTGAAAGCAACCCCTGTTCCCATTTAGCTGCACTAGCTGCAGCAGCAGCAGCAGCTGCTGCTGCTGCTGCTGCAGTTGCTGCTGCTGCTGCAGCTGCTGCTGCTGCAGCCGCTGCTGCTGCTAAGAAAGGGCCAAAGCTGCAGCAGCTGCAGCAGCTGCAGCAGCTTCGGCCCTTTCTTACTTCAACTTATTCTGCAAATAAAGCCTTTAGGCCCTCAAGAAAAAGGCTATGCATGAATTTTCTATACATACAATATATACATATATATTACATAATATATATATACATATATAATATATATATGTGTTTGCCGCTGCTGCAGCGCAACAGCAGCAGCAGCAGCAGCAGCTGCAGCGGGGGGGCAGCCCCCCGCAGCTGTAAACTGCGGAAAGCTGCACGAGAAAGATTTGCTGCTCCTGCAGCTTTCTTAAGTTAAGTGAAATGGGCCTGTGTGAGGTCTTAAGAGGCCTCGGGCTGCAGAATTCATGTTTCTGTGCGAAGTTCTGCACAGATTCAAAATTATTGGCCGCAGGCCAGGGGATCTTTGGGATAAAAAGACCTTATTTGAAATACTATTTCTATTTTAAATAACAAATAACTTGAAAATAGAGTTCTAAAGCTTTTATTTCCGTAGCTGGATCTGCTGTGCAGACAGCCAGCTGGGCAGCTGCTGACGACAGGATGGGAAAAGTGTGGATTTGAGCCGGATTTTCTTTTTGTTTCGCCTTAAATAATATAATTAAATCTTTTTTTTTATTTTAATTAGTTTTTGCTTTTGAACGTCAGATCGGCACAAAGTGGCGCAGGCGCTCGCCTTGAAGTGGCTGGAGCTGCATCTGCCGCAGTGGTTTCACGAAGAGCCTTGGGAGCAGGAGCTATTATTTGATGGAATTCAAATAATATTATTTGATGAAATTCAGAAAAAGGTGAAACAAAACAAAATTAACTGTTAATTGTGCCGGTGTTTCCCCGAGTTGTACTTGATTTCTGCTGCGTCGCGCTGCAGCAGTTCCAGACGACAGCAGCAGATGCAGCAGCTGCTCACGAAACGCGTCATTGCTGCTTTCTTTTGGCTTACCCTTCAGAGTTTAGGAATTAAAATTTATTAATTATTCATTATGGTTTAAAATGCAAGGCTTAGGGTGCAGCTATTTTGCAATTAGCCGCTAATTAGGGGGCTTTCCCGCAATAGCGGCGCAGCTTGCCGCGGCAGATTCTGCTGCTGCAGGATCTGAATCGATGCGGGGCCGCCTTGAGCCGACGGAGTTGAATTAAATTAATTTGAAATATAAATAAAGAAATTAAAAATGTTTTAATTTCTCATTTCGATCCTCTAATTGGCAAAAGGGAAAATGGCGGAAGTTTCGGGCGATCCGCGAGCCGTCGAAAACTTGAAATCCTATCTGGACGTGATCAAGGAGTCCTATGCTGCAAATGTACATTTCTTGAAATTAAAATTAAATAAAAGAAAATAAATATCAAATTTAAATACAATAAAGGCTTAAAAGACCAGTAAATGGTGGAAAATCCGTATCTTGTCGTCTGCTGTTCAAGACACAGCGCCCTGGATTCAATTCAGCAAATTGGTTTGCAATTTTTTCGAGTTTTTCCAAATCAAATCACTTTATTGGAGAACTAAATTAATTTGGCAACAAAAATTGTTTATTTAAATGCAAAAGAGAGAATAAATACGGCAGATATTGAACAATTCTCTGCAAAAAGTGTCAAGTGCCAACAGCAGTGCAGCTTTTGCTGCAGATACACCGCAGCAGCTGCAGCAGAGGCATTCCAGCAGCAGCAAAACACCGCCAGTTAATTATAAATGATTTTCCATAAATATAAAATATTAAAAACGCATGCACACAAACACAATTCCCCTCAAACCGCACTGCTCAGATACTTCTGTTAAACTTGCATGCAGCTGTACCCACTAATATGTACTTATATATGTATATATGTATATATATGTATATGTACATATATATATATATATGTATATATATATATATATATACACGAATAGATATATAAAAATATCATATATAAATCATATTATATCTGTATGTATATGGGGTGGAAAAGATGAAGAAAAGCGGAAAAAAGAAAGAAACAATCTGCATGAAAACGAAAAGTAAATGGAATTTCTTTTGACGTTTTAATTTGCAAAGACTTTCCACTCTCAGCAGCTGCAACTTTTGAATATCTGCCAGCAGCAGCGCAGCAGCTGCTGCTGCTTCAACGGGAGCCACAGCAGCAAAACAACAAAATTAAAATTAAAATTAAAATTAAAATTGAAATAGAAATTATAATTGTTTTGTTTGAAGTTTGTTTCTGTGCAGCCGTGGAAGGCGCGGCTGCTGCTTGTGTTGACTGCGGATGACTCAGACCCTCAATTTAATGCTTTGGAAGGTAAGTTTGAGTCTCAGCAAATAAATAAATATAAATAAAGATAAATAGATAAATTATATTTTAATTTAACTTCATAATTCCCCTATTTCCCGCGGCTTTCCTCATGCATTTCATCAATTCCCAGATTCCCCATGTCAGCCTTCGGCTGTAGGTACACCTGAAGATTCCTGTGCACGAGGCTTTCTGTCAAGTTCCCCACAACTATATTTTTCTAAAGCCATTTCCAGCACATTTATTAACTTTTTATTTTATTTATTCTTTTATTTTCAATAACTGAACAGCTTAAATCCAAAATCTTAATTTGCTCTTCAACTTTCTTGCACTTTATTAGTTATCAGCTGCAACTTGAAATTTCGTTTTGATAATTGAAATTAAACTTCAAATATTATTTATATATATTTGTATATAATTATATTTTATCACACACATATAATAATTCAGATTTTATTTCCCTGCGCATTCCAAGCACTTAAACGAGCTCTTTCCTTGAACTTAAAGCACAAAAGCTTGCAACAGCACTAATGGTAACATTTCTGCTGCTGCTGCTGCTTCTGTTGCTGCCGCTTCTGCATAAGCAAGAGACTTCGTTTGCTTTGGGTGGCTCTTATCCTTCCAAGTTTATTTTCAAGTGAATTGCTTTCAGCTTTGCTGCGCGGCTGCTCGCAGCAGCTGAAAGCTGCTGCTGCTGCTGCTGCTGCAGCTGCAGCTGGCCGCGCTGTCTGCTGCAGCTGGCTGGGCATTTGTTTGCTGCAGCAAATCTTGTGGCTCTTTTTGCTGCAGACAGCAGCAATTAACTTGGGCTCTTTTCTGTGTTTGAATCAGCAGCAGCGCCTGAGTTGTTTTGCTTATTTGATTCAAAAGACGTGCTGCATTTATTCATTTTAATAAAAGAAATACTTTAATTTGAATTTAAAAAACTTCAAACTTTGCATGCAGAAGGACTCAGAGCGAGAGCAGCAGAGAACTCGGCAAAGGCCATAAGTGGCATTGGGCTGTACATGGCGAACTTTGCGATTTTGCTGCTGGAAGTAAGTTGTTTTCGAATTAATTATGTTAATTGAATTAAATATATTCAATTTTAAAAGCATTCATTTAATTAGAGGTCCCTTCCACTCTTTCGGAGCACCTGCGCACCGCTTTCAGGTGTACGTACACCCCGGTACGTACACCCCAGAGGGGGCGGCGGCGCCACTTTTTTCATTTTTTCATTTATTTCATTTTTTTTGCATTTTTGTTTTCAGGGCCTCACGTCGGGCGTAATGAACTGCATGCGCTGGCTCGACACTTTGTGTCAGTCTCAGAAAGTGAAGCAAGGATTGGTTTTGTTCTTTTCAGATTGCGTAAGACCTTGCAAACGAGCTGCTCTTCAGCGAGCAGCAGCAGCAGCAGCAGCACCAGCAGCGAGAGCCAGCCTGCACGCAGCCAGCAGCAGCAGCAGAACAGCAGCAGCAGAATCTCAACTGAAGAACTTCAAACTCCGTTTTTCCTCTTTTCCTGAATTTGAATTTGCATCCTTTTGCAAGTCTGTATGCAGCAGCAATTCATTTCATTAATGCATCTCCAGCCTCTTGCTTTCTTTGCCTTTTTGCCGATTATTTCTTTTCTTGCATGCAGGATTAAAATAAAAATTACAATTGACAATTGCCAATTTAAAATTTTAATTTTAATTCTGAATTTCCAATTTAATTCGTGTTTCCAGTTTCACTGCTTGGGGTGTACGTACAGCCCCTGCTGCACTCGTTCGAAAGTGGAATTTCATCTTCTGCTTTCATTTATTTAGTGTTTCTTTTCTTTGGAGTTTGTTTTCGTGAATTTTTTTTAAAGTTATTTTTAATTTTTGAATTAAAACTTATTTTGTTAATTAGTGCTGCAGCACCAGCTTCCAGTTTTCTGCCACAAGTTTCTGCTGCTCTCGAGTTGGAGACAAGCTGATAAAGACTTCTTTTTGTCTTAATTCTGCTGCTGCTGCTGCTGCTGCTGCTTTGTTCTTGAACAGCGCACTTACAGGCTAATGCCAACTTACTGGTCTTTGCGTCCCAAAGAGTTCTTGGAAATGAAATTCGAAGAAGGCGAAAATGAAATGACGGAAGAAGAAGTTGCCAAGCAGGTCTCGCAGCGGCACGATCTGTACATACACCCCAATTTTATGCGATTTGTGAATATTTGAATTTAGGTTTTTGCATTTTAAAGCATTTTAGGAAGAGTAAATTGTTCAAGAAGGATTTACGAATTATGAAATGGAGAAGAGCCACAAGTTATGTACTTTTGGATGGTGATTTATTCATTGAAATAAAATAAATTAATTAACTCCAAAAAACTATTTTTTTGTTTTTATTTCTATCCCAGGTGATGTCTCTTTACGAAAAGATGATTTACTTCACCCACGAACTCAAAGCCACGCAACCGGAGGCCGACGTCCGTCTAAGTCCTAGGGTTTAGGGTTTAGGGTTTAGGGTTTGAAGCAGTTGTTCCTGCACTTATTTCCTTTCTTCTTCCTCTTTTCCTGCCCTTAAGCTGCAAATCCCGGGGCATTTAAGAAGATTAGAATACAAAATTCTTTTCAAAAAAGTCTAAAAAAGGAATTTCAAACTTTGCCAAAAGCCCCACTTGCTGGCCCTGTCCGGGGCTGCATGCAGCAGTTTGCATGCACCTTTTCTGGCCTTAAATTTGCACTTGCGTTATGGGGCCCCACACCTGCCGCGGCCCAAAGCCAGCAGCAGCAGCAGCAGCAGCAGCAGCAGCAGCAGCAGCAGCGAGCCCCTTGTGCTGCTGTTTCCGCAGCTCGAGCCCGCCGGGCTGCTGGCCAAGGAGTTCGCGCGCTTTGCCCCGGACCCTCGAGCAGTTCAAAACCTTTTGAGTTCTCCCAAAACTTTCTCGCTGCTCTTTTCCGTCCCAGGTGCGCAGCTGCGGTGTACGTACACCGCAGGGTCGACGGCAGCAGCTCGAAAGCCTCAAAAGTCTTTATTTAGAGTTAAAAAAAGGAAATATAAATTAATCGAAACTTGGAAGATTGCTGCAGTTTGTTTCGTGTCTCTTGGATTCTTTTTTCGTTTTTTTTTGTTTTTTTTTTCTTTTTCTTTTAATTCTCCTTTCCCCTTCTAGTTCATTTAAAGTGCTGCTGCTGCTGCTAATCTTTTTCGTTTTTCTTTTTTATTTCCATTTCTCTTTTCGCATTTTCCGTCGCAGAGTTCTGCGAAAACCTCCTGGGGGACTTCTACGCCACTCTGCCTCGAGACCGGGCCTTTTGAAGAAGCACTTGGCGCAATTTAAAAAGCTTTAGCTCGATTTAAAATTAAAATTTAATTTAATTTTAATTTAAATTCAATTATAATACAATTTATATTCAATTATAACTCAGTTTAATTGCTTCATTTGCTGCTACTTTCTTTGCTAGTTCATTTGCTTTGGCCTGCTGCTTGAGCCGAAGCCAAGAAGCAAAAGTGCGAAATTTGCTGCACGAATTTTCGTGCATTTGCTGCTGCAGCTGCTGCAGCAAAAGGACTTCATTTTTGCTGCTAGGGGCTTTTGCTGCAGGTGACCCTGAGGGGCGCAATCCAGCTGCTGCTCTGCTGCAGCAATTACTTGTTTAAATTAAAAGTTATTTTTCGTTTTTGTTTTAAATTGGCAGCAACTTGTAGCAGCTGTGCAGCAGCCCTGAGGCGCAGCTCTTGCTGTGTGCACCGAGGCTGCACGTGGTGGTACGGAGTCTTCGAGAAGATTGCAAATTAATATCAAAAATATAAATCTTAAACCCTAAACCCTAAGCCCTTAACCTTAAACCCTAAAGCATAGGCTGCGAAGGAGATATTTGACTTTTTCGAGCCCTGTTGATCTGCCCGCTGGCTGGGAAATGCATTTAGGGCTATGTAGGTTCAAACTAAATTGAAACTGAGGCATTTCAAAGGAGAAAAGAAAAAGAAAAAGTCTAAAAAGTCAAAAATCTCTGAAGTTTGAGTTTGGGGCTCAGCGCTGAAGTTTCAGGGTCCTTCTGGTCAAGGGGTTGTGAAATGAAATGGAAGGCAGAGAGGAGTTGAGGAGAAACTGCCCTCACGGTAGCATAGTCTGTCAACTCTGGGGGAAAAATGAAAGATAAAAGAAAATAAATAGGTAAAATCTATTTTAAAATTGATTTTTCTCTTCAATTTTGTCTATTTCCGTCACTTTATGTCAGGACCAGCTGGTTTGCACACCGTGTACAGACACTGCGGATGGTCACCTATCGCAGTCCACGCCCGCTTCAATGACACTTCTATTTCTGAAACTGCGGAAACATCAGTTCTGTTTGTTCTGAATTGTTTCTTTTTGAAGTGTGGAATATTTCGTTGAATTAATCCCTTTCAGGTCGAATTTGCTTCGCTTTCCAGCAATAATGCTGCGCTTTCTCGTGTTTCTGCTGGCCTGCTGCAGCCTCACCCTCGCTGCTCGTGCAGGCCGTGCAGGTCCTACAGTGCCTTCGGAAGAAAATGAAGAAAGTGTTTCTCCCCGCCTTTTCCTTCCTTTAGACACTCTTGCCTACACTTTCTTCCTCGACAAACTCGATGAAGACGAGTGAACGAGCGGCAGCCGCTCCCACTGCTGCTGCTCCTGCAGCAGCAGCAGCAGCAGCAGCAGCAGGTGACAATTGACAGCGCGCGAGAACCTTACTTTCTCGCGGCTGAGTCTCAAGCAAATAAGAGCTGCTCCAGAAGACCCAGCAGCAAATCTGAAAAGTGGCCTAGACCCTTTTGCTGCAGGTATTCACGAAAAGCCTTTTGAAGTTGACACAGTGCTGCTTGGGGCAGCGGGAGCTGCTGGGGCTCTCATTCTGGCAGCAGCAGGAACAGAATAGCAGCAGCAGTAAGAGAACAGCAGCAGCAGTAAGAGAACAGCAGCAGCATACGGAGAGCAGCATAAGGAGAGCAGCATAAGGAGAGCAGCAGCAGCAGCAAGAGAGCCGCAGCAGCAGCGAGAGAATAGCAGCAGCAGCAGGAGCTCGGCTGCTCTATTCTATTAAGCTGATACTTCTTCTTCTTTACAAACTCAGAGAGCCAACAGGTCTTTTAAAAATATTCTGGAGAACTTTCTAAAGAGTAATTTCTTTCCTGCAGCTCTTGGCTGTTTCTTTCTGCTGTCTGTACACCCCAACGGGTGCACAGACACCCCAGCTGCAGCGCAGCTCAGGCAGCAAGTTTGAATTACTACCTCTGCAATACAAGTTCTTAAATCAGCAGCAGCAGCAGCAGCAGCAGAAACGTAGCAATAGGCACGTGCGCATCTTCGGCCTGCCGCAATCCTTGCACTTCATGTTATCAGTACTCAGCTAGCTAGCTCGCCACGTAGCTAGCCAGCTCCAGCTAGCCGTCACAGCTAGCCACAGACGGCTGTCGTAGCTAGCCACAGCTAGCTGTTGCAGCTAGCCACAGCTAGCCGTCCCAGCTAGCCACAGCCAACTGTCACAGCTAGCTGTCGCAGCTAGCCACGGCTAGCTGTCACAGCTTGCCGCAGCTAGCGTAACAGTCACAGCTAGCCACCGCGAGCTGTCACAGCTAGCCACAGCTAGCCACGGCTACCCGCCACAGCTAGCTGTCGCAACTAGCCACAGCTAGCTGTCACACCTACGCACAGCCAGCGGTCACATCTAGCTGCTAAAGCTAGCCACAGCTAGTTGTGGCAGATAGCCACAGCTGGCCGCAGCTATCCTGCACAGCTAGCTGTGACAGCTAGCTGTCGTAGCTAGCCACAGCTAGCTGTAACCCAGTGCCACTCAGCTGCCTAACTGGGCCTCGGTCGCTGCTGGCTAGCTGTTCAGAAGTAGGACTGTCTCGCTAGCACCTAACACAGCCGCTGCCTGGCAACAAGCAATATCTCCAGCTAGCCAGCTAGCTGGCTAGCTAGCTGGCTAGCTAGATAGCTAGCTGGCTAGCTAGCTAGCTAGCTGGGTAGCGATGGAAGAAGTGCGCGATTGGCAAATTTGAAGAGGCTTTGTTATGGAAGAGTGGGGCCTCGAGAGCCGCTCGGCGGGGGGCCCCGGAATTACCTGGAGTTATAAATAGCTGCATGCAAGTGCTGCAGTTGTAAGCAGCTGCATGCAAGCTGCATGCAAGCGCTGCATGCAAGTGCTGCAGTTGTAAGCAGCTGCATGCAAGCTGCACGCAAGTGCTGCAGCTGTAAACAGCTGCATGCAGGTGCTGCAGTTAGGAACAGCTGCATGCATGCTGCAGCTGAATGGTGCATGCAAGTGCTGCAGTTAGGATTTGCTGCATGCAAGTGCTGCAGTCATAAATAGCTGCGTGCAGGTGCTGCAGTCATAAATAGCTGCATGCAGCTGCTGCAGTTGTAAACAGCTGCATGCAGCTGCTGCAGCTGCAAGTAGCTGCATGCAGCTGCTGCAGCTGTGAACAGCTGCATGCACGTGCTGCAGCTGCGAAGAGCTGCGTGCAGCTGCTGCAGTTATAAACAGCTGCGTGCAGCTGCTGCGGTTGTAAATGGCTGCGTGCAGCTGCTGCAGCTGTAAATGGCTGCATGCAGCTGCTGCAGTTGCAGCAGCTGCATGCAAATGCTGCTGGACCTTGCAAACGCGAAGCGGGCTGTGGGGTGTACGTACACTCGGCAAATCCCCGCGCCGGAGGTCCGCAGGGCGCCTCGAGTTCTTTCAAATGGTCCGCGCCACATAAGAAACAGTGGAAGAAATAAATTAAATAAATTTGGAAATATAAATAGATTTAAATGAATTTAAATGCACTTTCTCGATTTAAATGCTCTTCACTTTCTCCGACACCCCGCCACTTCGCCGCTCCGAAGGCTCTTCTTGTGCTCAGTGCGTGCCCGCTTCACTGCCCGGAGCACGTCTTCAGCAGCAGCAGCAGCAGCAGCTGCTGCTGCTGCTGCTGCAGCAGGGTCTCGTGTGCTGAGTGCTTTCGGGAAGAAAGCAAAAGCGCCGAATGCGAAAGTGGCACAAACGTGCACTGTACGTACACCTGAACACCTGCAGCAGGGACCCGCCTGCGAATTTCTTTCTTCAAAATCCCAAAAGTTTCCCTCAAACGGCTTGGGCAGCAGCAGCTGCTCGCGGGCCCCTGTTACTCCGTGCTGCTGCTGCTGCTGCTGCTGCTGCAGGTGTCGCTGCTGCCGCTGCAGCTGCTGCTGCTGTTGCTGCAGCTTTTGCTGCAGTTCTGCTGCTGCAGTTCTGCTGCTGCAGGTTTCACTGCTGCTGCTGCGGCTTTGCTGCCGCGGCTTTGCTGCTGCTGCTGCCCCTCTTTTGCTGCAGCACGGAGCTGGACGGCTTGAAATCCCTCTTGTCTGCGGCCAAACAAATCCCAAAAATTTGCACTTCAAACGCCACCTGTGTGAACGCGAATGGACAAAGGCAGAAGAAGACTGCTGTCAAATCAGCTCAAAATGTCTGCATTCAGGGCCCTGGCCCGCCCCGCGCTGCAGCAGCAGCAGCAGCAGCAGCAGCGGGGGCTGCGGGCCGCTACTCCTTCAGCTTCCCCGCAAGGCCCTCCGCCGGGGGCAGCGGCTGCCACAGCGAAGACAGCAGCAGCAGCCGCTCGCCGCCCAGAGAGTCTGGAGTGTTGCATGCAGAAGAAGAAGAAGAAGCAGAGCAGCAAGAAGAAGCAGCAGCAGAATCGAAGTCATCGACGGGGCTTTCGGGGGTCAAGCAGCTCAGCGCCAGCTGCTTGCCGCTGCTGCTGCTGCAGCTGCTGCTGAGTTCGGCCTTGCGCTTGGCGGCGGCCGCCGACGTGAGCGCGGCGCCGCTGCTGCTGCTGCCCGCCGCAGCAGCAGCAGCAGCTGCTGCTGCTGCTGTTTGCTGCTGCAGCCGGCCCGCCGGACGGTTCCCCACCACGAGGCACTCCAGCGCCGAGACCTTTCGCTCGAGCTCGCCCAGCAGCGACACAGAAGAAGCAGCAGCAGCAGCAGCAGCTCCGTTGCTGCTGGGGCTTCCTGTTTGGAAAGCACTAGACAAACCTGCTTCTGCTGCTAGCCGCAAAATCAGCTGCTGATTCAAAAGCGACTGCGCCTCCATTTTGCCCCCGAAGCAGCTGGACAACGCTGCTGCTGCTGCTGCTGCAGCAGACCCAGAGAAGCCCCCGGCCTCCGCTCCCGGCGCCCGCCCTGCTGCTGCTGCTGCTCCCGTTGCTGCTGCTGCTGCTGCTGTTTGCAGGTCTGTTGTCTTCAGACTCTCCGTCAGCTCCATTATTTGCCGCTGCACTGCCAGAAGCTGCAGCACCTGCAGGTACTGCGCAGCAATAGTGTAGTTGGTGGTCAATGCATGCAGGTTCACAGGGAGTTCCGAGCCCTCGCTTGCTGCTGCTGCTGCTGCTGCTGCTGCTGCTGCTGCTGCTGGGGGCCCAGCTGCTGCTGCTGCTGCTGCTGCTGGGGAGGGGCTGCCTTCGAAGGACGCCAGAGAGTCCCCGAAGGCTGTGGGGTGTACAGACACCCCAAGGTTCCCAGCGCCGCTCACGTGATCGCTCACTGCAGCAGCAGGAGCAGCTTTGAGTTTGCTGCGGCTGCGCCGCTGCTGCGCCAGCCCGCCGTTGCTGCTGCCCGCGCTGCTGCCGCTGTTGCCGCTGTTGCCGCTGCTGCCGTTGCTGCTGCTGCAGCCCCCGCTGCTGCTGCTGCTGCTGCTGCTGTTCATGATGGTGTTCCTGTGCAAAGCTGCCTCAGCTTCATCGTAGGGCTCCCCTGGGAGCTCAGCTGAGAAGAAGACGCGGCCGCGAGGGGTGTTGGTCTGTTCTGCTTCGAGCTGCTGCAGGAGCATCAGCAGCTGCTGCTGCTGCTGCGTGTCTTGCTGCAGCAGCACGCTGAGCTCTTTCAGCTCCTGACTAAAGGAAGCTTCGGAGGACTGTTGCTGTCCGCTGCTGCCGAGCGAGAAGCTTTGAGCTGCGCCCTTGGGCCACAGGCTGTCGCTGAACTCGGGCAGCAGCCGCTGCTGCTGCTGCTGCTGCTGCTGCGGCTGCGGCTGCGGCTGCGGCTGCGGCTGCTGCGGCTGTGGCTGCAGGGCATACGGCGGGGAGGAGGCGCCGTTTCTGGCAGCTGCAGCAGCAGCAGCAGCAGCTGCTGCTGCTGCTGTTTGGGCGCCCACGGCGCCGAAGAAGGCGTTCCGAGTTGCTGCTGCGTCAGCGCCCCTGAGGGCGGTTGCGAGTATGTCTTGCTGGTCGCGTTCGTCTTGCTGCTGCTGGAGGTGCTGCTGGAGGTGCTGC
>NW_013543440.1:168918-183764 GCF_000499545.2 Eimeria tenella
GTGCAGTAGTCGAGGAGTCTGCAGCAGCAGAAGCCGCAGCAGCACAAAGAAACGGAGCTTCTGACTCGCAGCAGCAGCAGCAACAGCAGCAGCTGCAGCAGCAGCAGCAGCAGCAGCAGACAGAAAGAAGCAAAATGAGTTTTCTGGGAAACAATGAAAATAAAGAGACTGGAGACACAGACCTGCAATCATACATTTCCTTGCTGCGGCAAACAGGGGTAAAACAGCAGCAGCAGCGGCACGAGCAGCAGCAGCTGCACCAGCAGCAGCTGCAGCTGCAGCAGCAGCTGCAGCAGCAGCAGCAGCAGCGCGCAGTTGTCTTTGTGGTCATGTTTGTAGATCTTTTAGCACTCAGTTACAGTTAATTAGTGAAGCAATTGATGAATTAAAATTTTAAATTTGATTATTAAATAATTAAATGATTAAATAAGTTAATTAAACAAATAAATAAAATAAAAAATAATCATTTTTTTAATTCTTCCTTTTTGGATTAACTGCAGCAGCTCGTAAATAAATGCAGAAGCAAAGTTGTCTTTTTGCTGCTAATTTGTGCTGCAGTCTGCAGCAGCAGCAGCACAGGGAGAGTACGAAGTTCCTGCTGCTGCTGCACCAGCAGCAGCAGCAGCAGCAGCAGCAGCAGGCAGCAGGGGGGTCCCCCCGGATGACCCGCATTCTTTGCTGCTGTTGTGGCAGCAGAAAGAAACAATGGAGCTGATGCTGGAGGCCCACAAACAGCATGAGGTGAAGAACCACAATTTAGGGTTTAGGGTTTAGGGTTTAGGGTTTGGGTGCAATACGGGTGCCTAGGGTTTTGGGGAGAGACGAAAGGGTTTAGGGTTTAGGCTTCAAAGCTTCGCTCACGCTTCACAAGTAAACCAGAGAGCTCAGAGTTTAGGGTTTAGGGTTTAGGGTTTAGGGTTTAGGGTCTAGGGTTTAGGGTTTGCAGCCTCCGCCCCCGCCTCCGCCATTAGTGCCGATGCGTTTCGGAAGATCTCCAAAGACGAGATGCAACTCCAGTCCGATAACTCTTTTTTATTTTTTATTTTAATTTCATTTTATTTTTGTTTTAATTTAATTTAGTTTTATTTTATTTTTGTTTTTATTTTCTTCTTACTTTTGTCTTCGGTTTACTTTTGTTTTCTTTTTACTTTTCATTTTCTTTTCATGTTTTTATTTTATCTTTAATTTTATTTTCTTTTATTTTCTACTTTTTATTTTTAATTTCTTTCTGTTTTCTCTGTTTTATTTCTTTATGATTTTTTGTTTCTTTTCACTTCTTTTTGTTTCTTTTATTTCTTTTCATTTTTTTATTCCTTTTTCGTCTCCTTTGTTCTTTTTTTGTTTTTTATTTTATCTCTTTTTTTTCTGTTTATTTCTTTTTGTTTATTTAT
Source organism: Eimeria tenella (assembly GCF_000499545.2). Classification (NCBI taxonomy): domain Eukaryota; phylum Apicomplexa; class Conoidasida; order Eucoccidiorida; family Eimeriidae; genus Eimeria; species Eimeria tenella. The sequence continues at coordinate 170,310 of NW_013543440.1, forward strand.
TATTTTGCTTTCAATCCTTTCTTTTTAATTTCTTTTTTTTTCCTTTTGTCATATCTTTTTAATATCGTTTTAATTTCTTTTTAATTTCATTTCATTTTCAATTTAATTTCCTTTTGATTGATTCCTTTTTATTCCTTTTTATTTCTAATTTTTAATTTTAATTTTAGTTTTAATTTTTTTTTATTTTTTAATTTCAGGTGAAGAGTGCGAAGCAGCTCGTCGACTTTTTCGTTTAAAAGAAAAACTTTTAATTGAAAAATTTAATATTCCAATTACTGTGTAAGTCCTTTTTTGTTTTATCTTACTATTTTTATTTATTTTTATTTGTTTTTAATTTACTCCTAATTTGTTTTCATTTGTTTTTATTTGTTTTTATTTGTTTAATTTGTTGTTATTTATTTTTATTTGCTTTTATTTGTTTATATTTGCTTTTGTTTTATTTGTTTTGTTTCTATTTTCGTAATTCCTTTTTATTTGTTTTTATTTGTTTTTATTTGCCTTTTTTTCTGTTGTATTGTCTCTTGGATTGTCTCTTTAATTGTCTTTTTAATTGTCTCTTCAATTGTTTTTTATTTATCTCTTTTTGTCCTTTTATTATTTCTTTTTGCCATTTTAATTATTACTTTAATTACTTTTTTGTCCTTTTAACTCTGTCCTTTTTAATTCTATCTTTATTTATTTATTTATTTTTATTTGTTTCACTGATTACTTTTCACTTTTTTCCCTTTATTGTTTCGTTTATTTGTTTTATTACTGGTTAATTAATTAATTAATTAATTAATTAATTAATTAATTAATTAATTATATTTATTTATTTGCCTATTTATTTATTTCTTTCTTTATTTATTTATTTAATTTAGGGAGACACTGCGTTGTTTGGAGACTCCGAATTGGCTGAACGACGAAGTCATCAACTTCTACCTCCATCTCCTTAGAGTATACTGCTGCTGCTGCTGCTGCTGTTGCTGCTGCTGTTGCTGCTGTTGTTGCTGCTGCTGCTGCTGTTGCTGCTGCTGCTGCTGTTGCTGCTGCTGCTGCTGCTTCTGATAGTATTGGTGCTGCTGCTGCTGCTAGTATTGCTGCTGCTGCTGCTGCTGGTATTGCTGTTGCTGTTGCTGCCAGCAATGCTCCTGCTGGTATTGTTGCTGCTGGTATTGCTGCTGCTGAGGGTGTTGCTGCTGCTGATGGTACTGCTGCTGCTGCTGGTATTGGTGCTGCTGCTGCTGCCGGTATTGCTGCTGCTGTTGCTGTTGCTGCTGGTGATGCAGCAGCAGCTGTTGTTATTGTTTCTGCTGTTTCTAATCCTTTTGCTGCTGCTGCTGCACTCGTTGCTTGTTTCACGAGTATTGCTGCTGCTGTTGGTGTTGCTGTTCTTTCTGCTGCTGCTGTCGCTGCTGCTGCTCCTCTCGCTGGCACTGCCGCTGCTGCCACTGCTGGTTGCTGCTGCTGTTGCTGCTGCTGCTGCTGCTGCGTCTTTATTGCTTCTAGGTGCACATATTTTCGCCTTTGAACATTTATTGATTTATACATTTATTATTCAATATTATTATTATTATTATTCTTCACATTTTAATTTTTTTTTGATTTAATTTTTCATTTTGTTTTTGATTTTATTTTTTATTTCAGGAAAGAAACGCAAAGCAAATCGAACAGGGCGAAGAGTAAGCAGCAAAACTTTAATTGAAATTATTTTATTTATTTATTTGTTTATTTATTTATTTATTTGATTTATCTATTTACCTCTTTATTTATTTATTTATGTATTTAAATGCTTGTTTAACCTATTCAATTATTTAATTTATATAATTTACATTATTCATATATTATCTATTACTTATTTGTTTATTTATTCATTTGTTTATTTATGTGCTTATTTAATTCATTTAACTTATATAATTTATATTGTTCATAAAATTTATATCATTTATTTATTTATTTATTTAATTTGTTCCACTCATTATTTATTTATTTATACTTCTTTTTTATTTGTCTCCTTGTAATTAAACTTGTTTCCATTTTATTCAAGTTGTTTTCATTTCATTTAGAAACTTTTATATTTTATTTAAATGATTTTATTTAATTTAAATTTCCTGTTTTTTCATTTCAATGATCTTTATTTAATTAAAACTCCTTTATCTAAAATAAATCAATTTAACTTAATTTAATTTAATTCAATTCTTTTTAATATGAATTATCTTTTTTGTTTTTGTTCTTTTAATTCATTTCCAAATTCTTTAATATAAAGTGTCTCCTTTTCGTTTAAATTGTCTCTCTTATTATTTAAATAATCTTTTTAAACAAAACTAAATAAACAAACAAACAAATAAGTAAACAAACAAGCAAACAAATAAATGAATAAATAAATAAATAAATAATATCTTTTATTTAATTATCTTTTCAGGGTTTGTTCTTGTTATTTCTTTTCGACTTTTTTTTATACAAAACTTTGCGGAGGCGAAGACGCAAAAAACTCCTACAGCTTTGAAGGAGTTCGAGTGAGAATTAATTTTATTTATTTATTTATTTATTTATCTATTTATTTATTTATTTGTTTGTTTGTTTGTTTGTTTATTATTTGCTCATTTGTCTGTTTGTTTATTTGCGTATTTGCTATTTAATTATCTATTTATTGAGCTATTTAATTGTTCATTTATTTCTATTTTTCTTTTTTGTTATTTCGTTGTCTGTTCATTTATTTGCTTTTTTGTTTATTATTTATAATTTATTTAGTATTTGATATTTTGTTTATTTATTTTTAATTGCCATTTATTTATTTATTCATTTTTGTTTGTTCCTTTTATCTGCTATCTGGTTATTAATTATTATTATTATATATGAATTCTATGGTTTGATGAATTAATTGATTAATTCATTAAGAACTAGTAAATTAAAAAATAATTAATTAATCAATTAATCCATTTATTATCTCATTATTTATTATTTATATTATTTATTTGTTTATTATTTATGTATATATATATTTATTTATTTATTTATTTATTAGAGATGGACAAAACGACAAAAAGTGGATATTTTTTCTTTCGATTTAATTTTCTTTCCTCTTCACCTCGGGAGACTTCACTGGGCCCTCGGAGTTGTTGATATGAGGTAATTATTTATTTATTTATTTCATTTATTATTTGTGTATTTATTTATTTCTTTTAATTACTCATTTGATTTAGTTTGATTTAATTTAATTAATTAGCTCATTTATTTGTTTATTATTTTATTTATTTATTTGGGTTTTTTAATTTCCAACTTTCATCATTTTTTACGGTCTCTGGGCGTTTTTGATTATTTCTCTCTGCATTTATTTAATTCTTAATTATTTATTTTATTTATTTATTTATTTGTTTGTTTGTTTGTTTATTTATAATTATTTATTTATTTATTTATTTATATTTATTTATTTATTTTTGTTTTCAGAAAAGGAAAAGAAAGTATTCGTTTTTTTGACTCTTTGGGCGGCCGCCACAAACCCTTGGCGTGGAGACTTCGAAAATATTTGGAAGATGAACACAAAGACAAAAAGGGTACACAAACCCTAGGGTTTAGGGTTTAGGGTTTAGGGTTTAGGGTTTATAGGGTTCAGGGTGTAAAGGCTTTAGGGCTGATAGGGTTTAGCGTTTAAAGGGCTTTTTGGCGATATTTGCAAGATGAACACAAAGACAAAAAAGGTACACAAACGCTAGGGTTTAGGGTTTAGGGTTTAGGGTTTATGGGGTTTAGAGGGTTCAGGGTTTAAAGGGTTTAATGGTGATATGTGGATGATGAGCACAAAGACACAAAGGTGGACAAACTCTGGGGTTTAGGGTTTAGGGTTTGGGGTTAAGGTTTAGCGTTTAGGGTTTAGGGTTCAAAGAGTCTAAAGGGTTTAGGGATTAGAGCTTAGGGTTTAGGGTTTAGGGTTTAGGGTTTAAAGGGTTTAAAGAGTTTTAATGCTTTAGGGTTTAGGGTTTAGGGTTTATAGGGTTTAGCTTAAGGGTCCAGTGTTTAGGCTTTCATTTATTTATTTTTATTTATTTATTTATTTGTTTATTTTTATTATTTGTTCTTATTAGCGTATTTATTCTTATTTATTCATTTTATTTATTTATTTATTTATATTTATTTATTTATTTTTATTTAGGAGTTCCCCTCGATGAAGGAAGACAGTGGTATGCTGACCCAAACGGAGAGTCTGAAGTAAGAAGTTCATTCAATTAATTTAATATAATTTAATTTAATTTATTTAATTGATATGATTAACTAATATAATTAATCAATTAATCAATTAAATTTAGTTAATTGATTGAATTCAATTAATTAATTCATTTAATTAGATTGAATTAATGCTTCGTTGATTAATTTAGTTAAATTAAATAATTAATTAAATTAAATGAAATAATTAGTGAAGCATTTGTTGAACAAAATAGACTTTGAAGTATTTTTTGAAATAGAAGGACTTTTTGAATTCTTTTTTCGAATTCTTTTCAATTAAAGTGAATTAATTGGACAAACAATTAAATAAAATGAATTAATTGGAGGATTTGTTGGGAAGAAAAGACTAAAAGTGCAAAAATAAAATCAATTTTCTTTTTTTTAGAATGAAACTCCTCAACAATCCAACGGATTTGACTGCGGAGTTTTTCTTTGCCAAATGGCCGAATGCATTTCCGACGGAAGGGCTTTTGACTTTTCCCAAAAAGAAATCAAACAAATCCGACTCAAAATGGTATTTTTGGATCCAATTTTTCATTTTAAATTGCATTTCATGATTTTAATTCAACTCAAAATGCTATTTTCAATCAAATTCGACTTAAAATGGCATATTTCGTTTCAAGTTTGACTTTAAATGGTATTTTTATCATTTAGACTTAACTTACCGTGGTATTTTCAAACAACTTCGACCCAAAATGGTATTTTTAATCCAATTTTTCATTTTAAATTGCATTTTGTCATTTTAATTCAGTTTAAATAACGATTTTCGACGAATTCGACTAAAAGTGGTATATTGTATTTCAAATTTGACTTTAAAATGATATTTATATTTTTGTATTTTCAATTAATTGAGAATGGCATTTTATATTTTTAATTGACTTAAATGGTATTATTAATTTTAAATTTAGAAGAAAAAAACAAATTCGGCTTCAAATGGTATTTTTTTATTTCAGTTGTTTTCTGGTTTTTTATATTTTCTATTTGATTTAAAATGGCACTTTAATAATTTATTTTTAATTATTTAATGAACTATTTTGGGTTAACAAATATAAAGAAACAAGGATAAATAAATAAAAATAAATTAATAAAAGTAGAAAAATAAAAAAATAAATTACAAAACAATTGTTCTTATTTGCTGCTGCTGCAGGCCCTGGACATCACCCGCGGCAAAATCGACTACTGAACAGCAGCAGCAGCAGCAGCAGCAGCTGTTGCTGCTGCAGCAGCAGCTGTTGCTGCAGCAACCGCTGCTGCTGCTGCACTCGCTTCTGGTGCAGCACCTGACGCAGCAGCAACAACTGCTGTTGCTGCTGTAACGGCTGGTGCTGCAGCAAAAACTGCTGCAGCAGCAACCGATACTGCAGCAGCAGGAACCGATACTGCTGCAGCAGCAACTAATGTTGCTGCAACAACTGATCCTGCTGCAGCAACTGATACTGCTGCAGCAGCTGATACTGCTGCAGCAATCGCTGCTGCCGCAGCAGCTCGCGCTCCTGCAGCAACTGCAGGATTTGATCAAGCAACTGGTGCTGCTGCAGCACCTGATGCTGCTGCGGCAAGTGATGTTGCTGCAGCAACTGGTGTTGCTGCAGCACCTGATGCTCCTGCAGCAACAGGTGCTGCTGCAGCAACTGGGGCTGCTGCAGCACCTGATGCTGCTGCAGCAACTGGGGCTGCTGCAGCAGCAGATGCTGCCGCAGCAACTGATGCTGCTGCTGCAGCTGCTGCATTGTGGGAGTTGATTTGGCAAGGGTTTCTGCTGCAGCAAATCTGCATCTGCTGTCATAGTTTAATAATTTCCTAATTCTGAAAAAGGAATTGTCTTTGAGCTCAATTTGGCTGAGGGTTTAGGGTTTAGGGTTTAGGGTTTGCTGCTGCTGCTGTGGCTAGCTGCAGCTCAGCTAGCTGGATAGCCTTGGCTAGCTAGCTAGCTAGCTAGCTAGCCTGAGCTAGCTAGCTACCTACAGCTAGCTAAGCCTTGTCCCAGCTAGCCAGTCATCCAAGCTAGCTGCAGCTAGCCAAGGCAGCTAGCTGCAGCTAGCCGGGGCAGCTAGCTACAGCTAGCCACGGCAGCTAGCTGCAGCTAGCCAAGTCAGCTAGCTGCAGCTAGCCAGAGCAGCTAGCTGCAGCTAGCTACAGCTAGCCGCGGCAGCTAGCCACAGCTAGCCAATGCAGCTAGCTGCAGCTAGCCAGAGCAGCTAGCTACAGTTAGCCAAGGCAGCTAGCTGCAGCTAGCCAGAGCAGCTGGCTGCAACTCGGGAAGCAGCTAGCTAGAGCTAGCCGTTTAGCCTGAGGGATCTGGAAAGTCTCTCAGTTTAGGGTGTTGTTATTGTCAGAGGAAATATAAAATGAAAAAGAAAGAAAATAAGTCTTTTGAGCGGGTGCTCGTCTGGCTTTCTGCGGGGTGTACATACACCTGGGTGCTGGCCGCATGCATGCTCGTTCAGCTTCTTGGATTCGCAGCAAACGCCAAATTTGAATTATTTTCGAAATTGAATTCATTCAATTCATTTAATTCATTTAAATTACTTTTTGTTTCCTCCTATTGCTCCTTTTTTGCGGAAGCAGCGCCGAAGGTGAAAAGCCAGAAGTTGAGTTCCCGTCGGCGCTGCTTTCGGCAGCCTCCCGCTGCTCCGTCTCAGGATTTTGGGGGAAATTAGTTCAAATTTGGGAACTAATTTGGCTAATTAATGCAATTAAGGAGTTCGTTTTGCAATTTGAACCAATTTAGTAATTTTTATCGCTAAAAATGACCCAAATGGGACCAATTCTTGCATGCCGCAGACACCCGACCGGTCTGGTCCTGTGTACATATACCGCAGCCGGGTACACTGTAGATACACCCGGAGAGCGGATTCTTTTCTCTAAATTCCTTCAACAAGAATTATAAATGACCAAATTATGTTTTTAAAAAACTGCGCAATCGAAAAAGAGCTCCAAAAAGATCTGAATCTTGAGACTCGTTGAGGTGTCTGTACACTCCAGGTCCGCCGGGGCTGCGGATTCAAACCGCCGGTTCTTTCATCTTAAATCTGCAAATGAAGATTAATTGGACTCAATTTAATAAAATAGAACTTAATAAATCTTCTAAACACTGATTTGCTGCTGCTTCCGCAACGCCTGAAGCCCCCGCTGCATGCAGCCGCTTTGCTCCATTCCAAAAGTTGAGTTGCACACTTTGCTGCTTCTTCGAATCTTTCCAATATTTCCACTTTTCTGAAGGGCCCAAGCAGCAGCAACAACAGCAGCAACAGCAGCAACAGCAGCAACAGCAGCAACAGCAGCAGCGGCAGGAAGGCGGCTCCGGAGCGGCCGCAGAGTTTCCTCGCCGCTGCGCTGCTCCTCTGCCATAGCAGCAGCAGCAGCAGCAGCAGCTGCTGCTGCTGCTGCTGCATGCAAAATGGCAGCAAGAACACCATCGAATGCAAGTCCTTTTTCTCCAGAACTTCAAACTTTTGTTGTCACCAAATATGACCCTTTGCTGGCAATTGTGAGGGAACTTAACACGAGGCTGCAGGCTTCTGAAAAAGGTATTTTTTATTTTTATTTCTTTTTCACTTTAACTTAATTGTCTTTTGCTGCTGCTCCTGCTGCTGCTGCTGCTGCTGCTCTTGTCTTGCTCATCGTTTGAGTCCTCGTAGCGAAACAGCAGCAACAGCAGCAACAACCGCAGCAGCAGCAACAGCAGCACCAGCAGCAGCAACAGCAACAGCAGCAACAGCAGCCGCAGCAGCAACAGCAGCAGCAGCAACAGGCGCAGCAGCAGCAGCAACAGCAGCAGCAGCTGCTGCTTCTGGGTTTCCTTTTGTTTTGCAGAGCGAATGCGTCTGGAGAGAAGAGTGCAGCGGCTGGAGCAGCAAGTGATTTCTTTAGCAGCAGCAGCAGAATCGGGAACTCCATTTAAAGCAGCAGCAGCAGCAGCAGATCTCGACGCAGACGCCCCCGCAGGCAGGCATGGTGAGCCACAGAAGCAAACAGCTGCTGCTGCTGCTGCTGTTGCTGCTGCTGCTGGTGCTGCTGCTGGTGCTGCTTTTGAAACGAAGTAAAAATGGAAATCCGAAGAGTGCACCTAAGGAGAAAGGGCGAACGAATTCAATCTGAAGTAAATAATGATTTAAAAATAACAAATAATGAATTTAATGAATTATTAAATCAAATTAATAAGTTAATTCAATTAAAACAAAAATACTTTGTTTCACTTGCTGCAGCTGTGCAAGAACTGCTGGAGGGGGAGGAGGCGCTGGCGGCCCCGTGGCTGTTCTCGTGTCAGGTGAGGAAGCTGGCAGAAACGGCGGAAAAAAGCGGAAAAAAGTGGAAATAAAAGCAAAATAATAAAATATTTGCAAAAAAGAACGAAAAGGGAACTTAAAATTCGAAAAAAGCTCCAAAAAAAACCCAAAATGAACGAAATTCAACTTTCCAAACTTGAACGACGCCGCCGCTCGGGTGTATGTACAGATCGGAACCCCCACTTCTGCGCTCCAAGTTCTTCTCGAGTTCTCTCCAGATTCAACTTTGGAAATCGATTGCAAAATGTGGAAAAGAGAGGTCTGCTGCTGCTGCTGCTGCTGCTGCTGCTGCTGCTGCTGCTGTTGGTGCTGCTGCTGCTGCTGCTGTTGCTGCTGCTGCTGCTGCTGCTGGTGTGCTGCTGGTGCTGCTGCTGGTGCTGCTGCTGGTGCTGCTGCTGCTGGTGTGCTGCTGCTGCGTTTCTGCTGCTGCTGTGGTGCTGCGGTGCTACTGCTGTGGTCCTGCTCTGCTCTGGTGTGTGCTGCTTCTGCTGCTGCTGCTGTTGCTGTTGTGCTGTTGTTGGCTGTTGCTGTTGTGCGGCTGTTTCTGTTTTTGCTCTTGTGCTGCTGCTGCTGCTGCTTCATTGTTAAGGCGAAGAGATTAGGTTTTCGGGTTTTAATTCATCTTTTGCTGCTGCAGGGGAAGGAAAAATTTGAAATAGTTTTAATTTATTAATGTTATTACTAATAGTAATAATAGTAATAACATTATTATTATCATTATTATCATTATTATGTACTATTATTATTATTATTATTATTATTATTATTATTATTATTATTATTATTATTAACTTTTATTTCTATTTTTGTTATTGTTTCAAAAATTTTTAACTTGTAAATTAAAAAACGGAATATTCTTCTCTTTTACGTTTTGACTTTGTTACTTAGTTGGTTTTTATTACATTTTGTTTTAAATGCATCTAAATTCAATTTAATTTAATTCAATTCAATTTAATTCAATTTAATTCAGTGTAATATGGTACAATATTATTTATTTTATTTTATTTTTACTTTATTTTATTTTTATTTATTTGTTTTTTTGCAATTAGGAAGATCTTTGGATTTCTCTTTTGGAAGAACTCCCTGACGGTTCGCTTGCACTTAACAAAAGAAATTATTTTTATTTTTATTTTTATTTAATTTATTTTTAATTTATTTTTAATTTAGTTTTAATTTAGTTTTTATCCTTTTATTTCCTTTTGATTCTCTTTTATTTCTTTTTACGTGCTTTTTGTTCTTGTTAGGAACTTGTCATTTTTTCTTAATTTTCTTTGATTTTTGACTTCCTTTTTAAACCTTTTTATTTCTACTTATTCTATTTTGTTCCTTTATTTTTAATAATTTAATTTAATTTATATTAGTTCAATTTAGTTTAATTAATTAATTAAATTAATTCAATTTAATTTTATTTAATTTAATTTACATTAATTTATTTATTTAATTTCTTTTTTTTATTTCTAGAATTTGCCTTTCGTCGCCCGGACTCGCTGCAGCTGCTGGATTTGCGGAGGGCTGGTGAGTTTTTAATTCTTATTTTAATTTAAATTAATTAAATTAGCTAAATTTTTTACTTTAATTTAATTAATTTTTTTTAATTAATTTTTTTAATTAAATTGATTTAAATTATATAAGTCAAATAAATTAAATTAATAATTTAATTAGTTTAATTTTTCTATTATTATATGAAGCATATTTCAATTTTTTAAAATTTAATTTCTCCTCTTTTTAGTTTTTTTTCTTTTTTAATCCAAGATCTTTTGTTGAAAATAATTTACTTTCAATTTTAATTTCTCTTCTTTTTATTTCCTTAAATCCATTTCCTTGCAAAAGGACTTCCTTTGAATTTCATTTATTTTCTTTTCCCATGTCTTTCTAAAAGTCATTTCTTTGAATTTATTTCTTTTTAAATTTTCTTGAAATCCTTTTGAGTCTTTTTTGCAAAATGAAAATAAATTGTGAACGGCAAAAAGCCACTTCTAAAATGCTTTTGAGTGCACTTTGATTAATTATTTATTTCCCTTTTTGAGTTGTTTAATTTATTTATTTCTCCTGCATTTATTCTTTTGTTTCATGAACACAACAGAGTTCTTTTGCATGCGTTGCGCCCGGTGGTGTACTTACACCGCAGAAGTCCGCAGAAAAGATCCAATTTAAAACACAATAAACAGCAACGAATCGGAAATAAATAAATCCAAATAGTAAAACTAACTCAAAGAGAAAAGAAAAGAGGATAAAAGAAAGGGAAAAGAAGGATAAAGGAGAAGAAATGAGCTGCTGCGCGCTGCGGCTGCTGGGGTGTACGTACACCTGCGCGCTGCTGCTGCTGAGGTGTACGTACACCTGCGCGCTGCTGCTGCTGGGGTGTACGTACAGCTCGCAGGGCTCTTCTGGAATTCTGCAGAGGAGAAGTTCTCATTCTTTTGCGAAGTGTTCCGGGAAGAAGAGAAGCTCCAAATAATCCCACTGCAATTACTTTAGTTGGTGGGAAATAAAACAATAAATAAACAAAATAATAAAGTAAATTAAATGAATAAATTAATTAAGTAAATTAAATAAATAAATTAATTAAATACATTAAATTGAAATAGATAAAAAGAAAAAAGAAATATTCAATTTCGACGCTTCTTCCAGTTTCCGCAACTCTGTTCTGAATGCTTTTTTGAATCTTTTTGTTCTTTATGTTTTCCCCCTTTTTAATTTATTTTTTGTTTTAAATTATTTTTGGGCTTTTTATTTTTAAATTATATATTTTATTTTTCTAAAATACTTTTTCTTTTAAACGAATTTTTGAATTTAGTTGTTGCTTTTAATGCCACTTAATGTTCATTCGTTTCTTTTAAATTCTGTCTTTTCCGTTTTTTCTTTTTCTACTCTTTCTCTTTTGCATTTTAAAATTAAATAAACGCAATTAAAACTTTAAAAGGTTTTTAAAGTTTTTATTTTTAAAATTCTTTTTTTGAATTTTCAAAAAATGTCTCAAAATGGACTTTTGCTCTCCGGGGTAATTCCACAGAAAGTCTTTTCATTTTGAATTTCTCTTTGCCACTTTATTTAAAATAAAATAAAAAATAAAAAATATAAAGAAATACTAAATATAAATAAATAAATACAAATAAATAATAAATATAAATAAATAATGAATACAAATAAATAATAAATATAAGTAAATAGTGAGTATGAATAAAATAGAAATATATATGGATAATATAATTGGAAAAGAAAGATAAATCGTAATTGTTTATTTCTTTTTGAAGAATAAAAATAAGAAAAGGAAAAAGAAAATAAAACAAATTAAATACTTCAAAAATTGGTAAGTTATAATTATTTCGAAATCGGAGTTTGCTGCTTTTGCTGCTGCTGCTGCTTTTGCTGCTGCTCGCAGCCATTCTTGCTGCAGCTCTTTCGGAAGCCTGGAGCGTAAGTAGCAGCAGCAGCAGCAGTAGCAGCAGCAGCAGTAGCAGCAGCAGCAGCAGCAGGGGTTGTAGCAGCAGCAGCAGCAGAAACAGTAGCAGCAGCAGCAGCAGCAGCAGCAGCAGCAAATGAGCAAATAAGTTTATAGATTGTGTCTCCTCTGCTGCTGCTGCATTTGTCCTTCGTGCCTCTCCTCGGCTATTTACTTTTATATTTATTTACATTTATTTATTTATTTATTTTATTTACATCTATTTATTTATGATTTATTTTATTCATTTTACTTGTTTCATTTATTTATTTAATTTGTTTTGCGTTTATTTGTATAATTAATTATTTAATTGATTAATTCCACTTTTTGGTTCTCTCCGTCCTGTGGGACTTCTTGATTTCTTTTTCTTCTTTTTCCCGCTTTCTTTCCTACTGCCAAATGAAGTAAATAAGTAAATAAATAAATAAATTAATAAATTGAATTAAATTAAATTTAATTAATTAATTTAAATTAAATGAAGTAAATTAAATTAAATTAGTTTCATTATTTGTTTTTGCTGCTGCAGCGCGTGGAGGCGGGGGAGCCAGAGGCGTTGGGTCGGGTGGCTCTGGTGCTGGACGGTGGGTCGGGGTGGAGTTTGAAGTGGAAAATGAAAAATGAAAAGAAATTAAATAAAATAAATAAAATAAATAAAATAAATAAATAAATGAATAAAAAGGAACAAATGGAGCCAAAAAATGGACAAATCCGCGAAGAACGGGGAAGAGAGCCGGGCGGTGGCCGGGGAGCTCTTGCTGTTGGTTCCTTCTCGTTTTTCCGCGTTTTTGGTTCTTTTCTCCCAATTTTTTCGAATTAATTCAAAGCAATTAAAATTAATTTAAATTAATTTAAATTAATTTAAAGTATTTCGAATTAATTTGCGTTTCCTGCGCGTTCTGGCGCACTTGGCGCAGGCAACGACATCGGCTCGCGGCTGCGCGCCGGGCGCAAGCGCTTCCGCATCGAGCCTCTCAACTAGTGACCAGTGGACCACTGAGTGGTCCACTGGTCCATTTGGCGAAAAAAGAAGAAAAATGAAACAAAAAAGACAAATCTTTCTTCTAATGGACCTTTTTAACCTCCAGTTCGTCCCTTTTCCGCTGGAGTGCCGACGCGCAGCTCCAACGAGCCCTCTTGACCGCAGCTAGGGTTTAGGGTTTAGGGTTTAGGGTTTGGCTCGGGTGTACAGACAGCGGGCCACTTGTAGCCAGAAAGTCCGCCTTTTTTAAATGCAAAATGCAGAAATAAATAAACTGAAGATAAGAAGTGGAGATATATCAAATTAAATCCATTTAGACTGCTAAATGAAACAGCAGCAGCAGCAGCAGCAGCAGCAAATATTAGGAGAGGCAGCAGCAAAAGACCGTGACAAAGTTTGAAAGGAAAAGTTGCAAGCTGAAAAGCGGCGAATAAGGCCGAGACAGAAAAACCAGAACAGTTCTCTCAAGTGCTGCTGCTGCTGCAGCTGCTGCTGCATCATCAAGCAGTGCTGCTGGTGCTGCTGCAGCTGCAGCAGCAGCAGCA